>NC_050571.1:19083799-19386799 GCF_013265735.2 Oncorhynchus mykiss | reverse complement strand
GGGATGCATGCCAGCAAAGCCACTACACTACACTAAACAATACATAAACTGCACTATAACGGTGACAAATGGTGCCCACAAACTGTTATGACCTACATAAAGCTTCCCCAACAGCAGAGTCCCAACATCTTACCACTGCTACACCTGGCTATCAGCAGAGCTTTGTCTGGCAGCGAATCAATTCATTCAGCCTCATTTACTGCCTTTAAAAAAAAACATAACTTACAGTGGCTATTTTAGCATCTAAATCTTGGTGGGGCAACAAAAAAAAGAAGAGTGGGCTGCATGCCAGCAAAGCCACTACTCAATACTAAACAATACATTAATTGCACTATAACGGTGACAAACGGTGCCCACAAACTGTTAGGGCCTACATAAAACTGTCCCTACAGCAGAGTCCCAACACCTACCAGTTCATTCAGCCTCATTTACTGCCTTTAAAAAAAAACATAGCTGATATGGCTCACTTGCTTAAACAAATTTGGTTTATACTGACATTTGAGATGTACAAACTATGGCATAAGGGGACGACAAGCCGATAAGAGGCAATCCATCATTTCGATTAATTTACGCTGTTAGTAGACCATATGTCTCAGCCTAATAATGTTGTCTATTTTCACCTCTTAATTTCGCCTACTCTTCTGACTTGGTGGTGCACATGTAGCTATAACCTGTTTTTGAGAAATATAATGATCGAATATTGTAAGAGCTTTTCACTGCCCCATCTGCCCTGAATGACTGGTCGCCACTGGTCATGTGCAACATACAGTAGATCTTGACGTATGTTTCAGAAAAGGGAACTGGTTTCAAATGGGTGCTTTAACAAAGCAAACTCAGAACTTTTTTTACACTTTGTGTGAAAAAGAGGGTCATAAATTGTCAATGGAAAGGTCGGTAGAAGACTGTGCTGCATCTGTCAATTCAGTCATATTGGATGCTGCCTTATTGGCTATTCCAATAAGAGGGGGGAATGGTAGACTAAAGATAGTTCCTTGGTGGACTGAAGCATGTACTAAGGCCATCAATTGTGATAATGCTTTTAGGAAGGGAAACAACTGGGGGATGTGTGGAAAATGTTAAAGAGAATGATGGGGAAAGGAAAGACAGTACAGATACCGTGTTGGCTGAGGAAAATGTTATGTCTGTTTCAAACAAAGAATAAGCAGGTGCTCTAGGAAGAGCTTTTGCAGCAGTGCATAAAGTTGACAATCTAAGTGATGAATGTAAAAGATGTAAGGAAGAAAAGCTAAGAATGCATGAAGGTGTATACCGTAAGAAGTGTGATTGTGGAGAGTCACTGAATGCTTAATTAACCACGTTTGAAATAACGAGGGCCTTGGAGGGGTGTGGTTGCACTGCTCCAGGTGAAGATCGATTATGCTACATTATGTTTAAACATCTGCCTACAGAAGTTTTGGGAAAGATCGAGTTAATTTAAGAAAATATGGAGAAGAGGAGTGCTACCATCAGGATGGAAACATGCTGTCGTTTTGCCTTTTGTGAAGCCTGGTAAAGACCCATCCAGTCCTGCTAGTTAAAGACCTAATGCACTTACAGTAAATCTCTGTAAACTAATGGAACAGTTGTTTGTAGGCAGATTGATGTGTTATCTGGAACATAGGGGTCTATTAAGTCCATACCAGAGTGGATTCCGAAAAGGAAGGACTCCCCTTGATGCATTGGTTAAAGTTAGTATTGAGGTGACCAAAGTTTTGGCAATGAAGGATGTGATGTCAATAGTATATTTTGATATTGAAAAACTATATGATACAATGTGGCAGGAAAGTCTACTGATTGAATTGAATGGAATGGGTATTAGTGGGAGAATGTACACCTGGATAATGGATTTCTTGTTTGACTGAACTTTCCAGGTCAGGGTGAGTTATCAAGAGAATATAAGGTGGAAAATGGAACTCCACAGGATAGTGCTATAACTATCTTATTCACGTTGAAGATTGATTATTATCTTTTGGGATATTGGACAGGGCATAGGGCGGCCTTATATACAGATGATGGTGCCATTTGGAAAAGGGGAAGAAATATTCCTTTTGAAATAGAGAAAATGCAAGGTGCTGTTGTAGCAGTGGAGGAATGGTCTTTATCATGAGGTTTCAAGTTACCTGTGTCAAGGTGCTGTTGTAGCAGTAGATGAATGGTCTTTATCATGGGGTTTCAAGTTATCTGTCTCAAGGTGCTTTTGTAGCAGTAGAGGAGTGGTCTTTATCATGGGGTTTCAAGTTATCTGTATCAAGGTACTGTTGCAGATATATGGCGTGTAGAAATTCGAAGAGGGTGGCCAGCAGAGATAGGTGATATGGGCTGAGGGAAGCTGAGGGTTGGGATGGGGAACTGGAGACATGTGGGAGTGGAGTTGCTGGACAGAGGATAGAATGACAGAAAGATAAAAGTCAAAATAAACAAAAAAAGAGTATGTTTGAATGACACTGAGGGGCAACACTCTTACATTTAGTGCCGTGCAGGTGTTTGTTCACGTGTAAACATGCATATACACACACCTGTATTCAAACGCACACATGCACAACCACATGGACACACACACACACACACACACGCATGTAAATAGTCCCACACATGCACTCAACCGTATACAGTTGGCCTTTGTTGTCCATGATGTCTTTTGTTTTTGCATTGTTGTTTTCCTTTGTTTTTCTCTGAGAACTGTGGGGGCGATCTTGGATGGTTGTTGGCCTGGCAGTTAGGCGCTTGGGCCAGAGGCCGATAGGTCAATGGTTCAGGTTGGAGATCTATCGACACACCCTTGGGCGGGGCGCTTGACCTTGATTGCTCCTGTGGGTCGCTCTGGATGGGAGTCTGTTAGTTGACTGAATGTAATGTAAATGTTGACTACAGGTAAATTGTATGTTTTAATATTCAATATTTAACAAGAAAAATGTGGTATTAAAATGTTGTTCTGTTGGATTCTGGCTCATACAGGAGTTAATGGAAATAATATAGTAGATATAATAGCAAAAAGAGCTGAGAAAAATAATATTGTGGATATACAGGTGGAGTTGGGTTAGATTTCTGGCAGCGACAATGGGATGAAAGTAGTAAGGGCAGACATTTATATAGTACTAGGAAATCTGTATGGGAGATAATGTCATATAATGGGAACAGAAGGGAGGAAGTTATGTTGTGTAGGATGAGATTAGGGCATGGTACTGGAATGTGTAATGGCTGTTTGGTAGAGGAAACGGTTGAATATTTATTATTATTTTGTGAAATGTATGATGTAGAATGGTAGAGGTTGTTTGACAGGGTCAGAGAGGTTGGACAGGAATGGTGAGTGGATGGGTGCGGTGATGGGAGTAGTGAGGTTTGTAGGGAATGTTTTTATTCAATTAGAAATTCTGGGTTAGTTAAGAGAATATAGAGGTATAGATAGGTTGTGACTGGCCTCACACTCCAGTGCAGTAGGTGGTGTATGCAACTGTCATTTGGTTGCGATTCGCCCAAAAACCGTAAAGAAGAAGTCGTGAAGCCCCAGTGGGGTGCAGAAGGAGCAGGCGGCCGTGGGAGAAGGTCGAAAATGGAGGCGGATAGTGCGGACTAAATGGGCGAAATGGAGGAAAAGTTGGTGAAGCAACAGCTGTGCTGGAATGAGAACAATATGGGTGTCAGTTCTGATGGTATGGAGCGGGAGGAAGAGGGTCAAGGACCGGAATGGTCAGTAGTGGAAAGACGTAGGAAGAAGAGAGATCATGAGACAGAAAGCAGTGAAGCGGTGGAAATGGTAGATGGAAATGGTAGGTTGTTAATATTGTGTGGTAGCCACGCTCAGCAAGGGAAGATGGGAAAAACTGAATGGGAAGAAGATTAAAAGCCAGGCAGGTACCTGGTGCTTATCCAAATATCCATATATCCATAGATGTTCATAGATGATATTAAAGAAAATGTGAAGGGAGGCAGAGTGATTGAGGCCAAAAGGTTGATCAGTAGGAAAGAGGATCAAAGAAGTGAAAGCTTATCAGGGATGGAGAGGTTTGAGAAAGTCTTGCCGGAAAAAGAACAGAACGGATTCCTTAATTTCAATGTTAGAGAATGTGTCCCATATGCACTGCAGTGTTTTAAATGGCAAAGAATGGGACATGTAGCTGCTCAGTGTAAAGGAAAGAAAAGTGTGGAGGGACACATGATTACGGTGGTTGTGGGAGCAATGTGAAGGTTACGTGCTGTAATTGTGGGGGAGAACACAGTGCTGCATTTGGTGAATTTCGAGTACAGAGAGAGGTTAGAGAGGCTCAGAGAAATAGGATCAGTCATAATTGATCATGTGCAGAAGCCGTAAAACAGATTGGTAAGAACTACAGTGCGGACTGATGGAGCTTACATAAATGTACCTGTAGTAAGTGGACCTACTGTCGGGGCTGGTGCTTCTGATGGTCCTGGCATGGTTTCGAGGCCTGTTCAGAAATCTTGTGCTCAAGGTTATCAATACGACTCGGGTCGAAGGTTATTGCGGAGACAGCAAAAGAGATATTGGGGGTAACAGATGTTACTGTTGAAAAGGTTGTTGACATGCTGAACAATCCTAAGGGTGGAGTGTTTCAGCGTGATATAGATACAGTTTAATGGGGTGGGGGGGGGGGGGGGTGGGGGGGGGGTTTGGGGGAGGGGTTAGGGAGGGGTTTTGGGGGAAGGTGAGGGGGAGGGTGTGGTACAAGTTAGTAGGGATTTATTTGTTTTTTTTATGTTCATGGTAGTAAAGAATTGGGCAGATCACGATTGATCGTACATTCAGCACAGTAGGTTGCGGCATGCACTTAAACGATTGTTTGCGGACCGCCATGATATCATAGAAGAAAAAGAAGAAGAAGAAAACGAAGAAGAAGAAGGGGAAAAAAAGGGAAAAAAGAAGAAAGGAAGAAGCCCAGAGCTGGGCATGTTGGACTGGGACACGTTTTAATACAGCCTCTCATTTTACAGTGGGACTGCCGTGGATCTGTGTAGCCTAGTTATGCTAATATATTTGAGACCAGTGTATTGCAGTTAATTTCATATTTTACTTAATAAGTCAAATATATTTGAGTAGTAAACAGGAAAACAACTAGTCCCAGACAGTTCTCAATAGAACATACCAGAGGGGCATCGTTTACTAGGCTATCTAAATTATAGGGATCATAGGTTACCACAAGTCTTGGAATACATTGAGTTTGTTGACAAAACAGACCATGGGACGCCTTTTCACACGGATATTTATTTGTCAAAGGTCCGTGGTGGGTCTGTGTAAATAAATTATGTGATTATATTGGAGACAAGTTTATTGCGGTGAATGTCATCTGTTAATTTACTGTTATAGTATTTCTAAGTAGCAGCCATATCAGCCAGGGAAAATAATTGTTCTCACTTTATGATAGAACATTCAGATTTTCTGCCTGACTGTGGCACTCTTTACCTGAATTGTTAGGATTTCTTGTGATCACAACAAAATACTTATTTGGCTCAAATAGAGATAATTCGTTTTCTTTGAAAAGATGGTCCTGGCTGAGAATATAACATTCTGTTTTCTGCCTGAATGTGGCGCTGTTTGCCATAATTCTCTGGATTATTTTGTGACCAGAACAAATCTTCGTATTTTACTCAACTACAGATTTGTGTCTTGTGGGCCTGGCTGAAAGGAAAAATACATTAAGGGGTCTCCCGAGCAGCACATCTGTCTAAGGCACTGCATCGCAGTGCTTGAGGCGTCACTACAGACCTAGCTTTGATCCCAGGCTGCGTCACAACCTGGCCGTGACCGGGTGGCTCACAGTTGGTCCAGCATCGTCCGGGTTAGGGGAGGCTTTGGCCGGGTGGCTTTACTTGTCTCATCGTGCTCTAGCGACTCCTTGTGGCAGGCCAGGCGCCTGCAGGCTGACTTCAGATGTCAGTTGAACAGTTGAACAGTGTTTCCTCCAACACATTGGTGCAGCTGGCTTCAGAGTTAAGCAGGCGGGTGTTAAGAAGCGCGGTTTGGCGGGTCATGTTTCCGAGGACACATGACTCGATCTTCGCCTCTCCCGAGCCCATTGGGGAGTTGCAGTGATGAGACAAGATTGTCTAATAATTGGTTAGCGCACACTGCGCCCAGCCCAGCCCGCCACAGGAGTCGCTGGTGCGCGTCAAGCCCTCCCTAACCCGGGCGACGCTAGGCCAATTGTGCGTCGCCCCATGGACCTCCCGGTCGCGGCCGGTTACGACAGAGCCTGGGCGCGAACCCAGGGACTCTGATGGCACAGCTGGCGCCCTTAACCACTGCGCCACCCGGGATGACAACCTATTCTGTATATACAGTTTATTCTGAATGTATTCAGATCCTTTCCCGTTTTTCACATTTAGTTACGTTACCGCCTTGTTTTAAAATGGATTAAATACATTTCCTCATCAATCTACACATAATACCAAATAATGACAAAGCGAAAACAGTTATAAGAAAAAAAATGTAAGATTCAAAAAAATTAAAAACAGAAATACCTTATTTAAATAAGTATTCAGACCCTTTGCTATGAGACTCGAAATTGAACTCAGGAGCAGCGACGCTCCCCATCCAACCTGACAGATCTCGGTTAAATCCTTGTGGATTGATAAATGGTATGGTTGAGAGGGATGAGGCAAAAGGAATGGCAAATAAGTCTGGCTGCCCAACTGATTGGCAAACATCCTGCAAGTTGAGAAATCATGTGACTAAACTGAATAAAAAGAAGAAGAAACTACACTATGAAACAAAGATAAATGACATAAAGAATGAAAGTAAAAAGCCTTGGAGCACCTTAAATGACATTTTGGGCAAAAAGGCAAAAATCTCCATCGTTCAATGAATCAGATGGCTCATTCATCACAAAACCCACTGATATTGCCAACTACTTTAATGATTGTTTCATTGGCAAGATTAGCCAATTTAGGCATGACATGCCAGCAATAAACGCTGACACTACACATCCAAGTATATCTGACCAAATTATGAAAGACAAGCATTGTCATTTTGAATTCTGTAAAGTGAGTGTGGAAGAGGTGAAATAAATATTGCTGTCTATCAACAATGACAATCCACCGGGGTCTGACAACTTGGATGGAAAATTACTGAGGATAATAGCGGACAATATTGTTACTCCTATTTGCCATATCTTCAATTTACGCCTACTAGAAAGTGTGTGCCCTCAGGCCTGGAGGGAAGAAAAAGCCATTCAGCTACATAATAGTAAAGCCCACCTTTACTGGCTCAAATAGCCGACCAATCAGCCTGTTACCAACCCTTAGTAAACTTTTCGGAAAAAATTGTTGTGTTTGACCAGATACTATTTGCATTGCCCCCCCCCCCCCCCCCCCCCCCCTCTTTTACACTGCTTCTATTCTCTGTTATTATCTATGCATAGTCACTTTAATAACTCTACCTACAGTACATGTACATATTACCTTGACTAACCGGTGCCCCAGCACACTGACTCTGCACCGGTACCCTCTGCATATAGCCTCGCTATTGTTATTTTACTGCTGCTCTTTAATTATTTGTTACTTTGATTTCTTATTCTTCTTTTTTAAAGGTATTTTTTAAACTGCATTGTTGGTTAGGACTTGTAAGTAAGCATTTCACTGTAAGGTTTGCACCTGTTGTATTCAGCGCATGTGACAAATAAAATGTGATTTGACCATACATGTACACATGGATTTTGTGTTGTAGATATGTGGTAGTAGAGTAGGGGCCTGAGGGCACACACTTAATGTGTTGTGAATATATTGTAATGTTTTTTAAATTGTTTAACTGCCTTAATTTTGCTGGACCCCGGGAAGAGTAGCTGCTGCCTTGGCAGGAACTAATGGGGATCCATAATAAATACAAATACACCACATGCACTGGGGATAGAGAATAATCAATAGTGTTGCTATGGACACTGGAAAATCTGACTAACACACACACACACCTGTTTGACCTCACTGAGTCAATTCGGGTAGCATTCAATGTCCTGTGTTTGTGTTAACCATGGCAGCCAGCATTGTAAATAAAAAGATGTGCCAAACGATAATCAGCCTCTGGATACTTTCCCCTTAATGTATTATTCAGGTCAGCCCACCTTTTAAAAGAAACACAATTTCATTAAATCTCTAGCTGAGTAAAATGAGTGGTTTTATTCTGTTCACTAGACAATCCAGAAAATAACGGTAAACAGCGCCACATTCAGGCAGAAAACGGAATGTTATATTCTAAAATTAATTATCCCTATTTGAGCAAAATAAGTATTTTTGTTGTGATTACATGAAAATCCTAAAAATTCAGGTAAAGAATGCCACAGTCAGGCAGAACATCTGAATGTTCTATTATAAAGTGAGAACAATTATTTTCCCTGGCTGATATGGCTTCTACTTAGAAATGCTATACGAGTAAAAGAACAGATGACATTCACCGCAATAAACCTGTCTCCAATATAATCGTATAGTTTACACAGACCCACCGCGGACCTTTGACAAATACACCTTAGGTGAGAAAAGGCGTCCCATGGTCTGTGTTGTCAAGTAACTCAATGTATTCCAAACACTGGTGGTAACCAGATGATCCCAATAATTTAGGTAGCCTAGTAAACGATGCCCCTCTGGTATTTTCTATTGTGAACTGCCTGGAACTCGTTGTTGTTTCCCTGTTTACTACTGAAATATATTTATACTTAACTCAAAGACGAAATTAAATGCAATACACTGATCTCAACTAGGTTACACATGACCATTGTGGACCCATTGTAAAACGACAAGCTTAAAAGTCCCAGTCCAACGTGCCCAGCTCTGCCCACCGGGGCTGCTGGTGCATTTTTTCATTCTATGAAGGTGGGGCGTGTGGATGCGATCAGCCAACCCAACCCCAAAGTAGAAGAAGAAGCGTTTCCCGTTGTAGGCTGCAGGAGAGAGGAAGTTGATTTTCAAAAAAGTATGTACCATTTTAAACCTGGATTATTTATAATTTAATACATCTAGCTGTTACCAGTCACTCACCCAAATGTTGAATGTTTTTGTTTAACGTTAGGTTAAGATGACTCGGGTTGTAAACCCTATTTTACAAGGAGGTAGAGTTTGCATAGGAGCATGTTAGCTAAATTAGCTGGCTTTGCTCGTTAGCTAAAAATGTAATTCTCGCTACTATAGCCCATGTTTTCATTATCCACTGCATTTGTGATAATCAGATACTTTAGCTAGTTGTTTAGACGCATGTCATGCTTAATAAACCGTGTTAATGACCATGTTCTCGGGATAAACCTACGCTTCTTGATGAGCTGCCCTGCTCAGACCCAGCTAATATGCAAGCTAACCTCATTAACTTAGCTAGCTAACCAGCTGTTTTTTTTATCACAGCAGCTAAACCACACAACAATTGGTTAGTTATGTTTGTGGATACACGTAGCTAGTATATAAACTCACGTTTTATTTCTCTAAGCAGAGACTGAGATGGATTGTGGTGCTGTTTGGTTTTATTAGCTAGCTAATGTTAATGTTTCTATTTTTCAACAACAACAGATGACTGACTGCTTGTTCTGTAACGTCATTGGTTTATTTTATTTCCACAGATTACTGTTAAATTTGTCTCGAGCTTGAGTCGGAACGGATGTAGAATTTTCAGCGTGTACTATATTTTACCGATTTTCATCCACACCTTTCCCATCACAACATGAGCAGTACAGTAAGTTCTCACCTTTACATCCCTCGTTTTTTTTAGACAATTTAGAAAATGTCAGTTCTGCTGAGCGCAACGTTGTGAAAATTCCTTGCAACTCCCAGTGTGCGTTTACTGCGAACACTGAGGCTGATACCCGCTGAGTCTATTTGATCATAATGTAGGCCTACCAGAGTGGCCTAACGTTAAAAACGAGGAAATGCATCCCATAACATTTTTAACATGTAAATGGCTGTTCTAGCATTCAGCCTACGGTAGCAGGCAATGTGTAGTGTTTGTTGTAGGCCCACATTCCTGTCACATGATAACCCTCCAAAACCTTCAGTTTCATTTTCACTTAAGCAAAGGGGTCTGGTTACTAAAAAGCAGTACATTGTCACAGACACAGAGGAAGAGAAGGACTGGAGCCCCCTCAAGTTCCAGACGCACAGCCAAGAGTAGCAGAGTCACCACCACTATGCCACTTCGTGCAGCAGCAGCCACTGCTGAGACCATTGCTGTGCTGGAGAGCAGTAGGACTAGCAGTGAGTACCAATGGCTTTATGCCTTTCTCTCTGGTTGATTATGGATAGGTTTCAAACCCTTCTTTTGGCTGTGCAGGTGAGGAGGTGGTGGACTTGACATGTGAAGGTTCTGAGTCAACTGTGGTTGACTTGACCAACACTGATTCTGTGGTGGTGAGTTTGGGAGCTCTCTCTATGCAAATAATGATGTATGCATTAGCTGTTTTAATTGTATTGATAACAATAAGCTTTTGTCACTGTTTAAAGACTGAAATGTTGACATTTTATGTTTCTATTTTCTTTTCCACCACTGCATGATTGCGAATGGGGAAACCAGGTTGTCGATGAAGGTAATTCATTGTTTTCCTCAATCACAAAGATTTAGATTAACTATGTTTTGACCCTCAAGTAATCATTCATCACTACATCAGACAAACTCTGTTAGAAAAATGCATGTTTATCTGCTAAATGGCATATATCAGGGCTTCAGGGCAGACGTGGACTTGGCGGTGAGAGTTACGTGCTGAGCAGTGATGAGGAGGGGGATGCCAATGGGAGCCTCAGTGCTGACCTTCTATCTTCTCTACAGGCCAGCAGTAGAGCCAGGTACTAACTAACAACCTCTCTGACATGATAATCTTATCAGATTACATATAAAAAAATGATTTTTTTTTAAACAATTTTATTAGAATATTTGTGTTGAGGCACATAAAAGCATCAATCTCATTCATCCATTTATCCACTCATAATATTGGCATGTAACCACTGAAATCATGACCTTGGGTTGCGGTAGATCCTGATGGTCTGTTCTCCACAGGTCTACGCCAGGTACAGTCAGCTGCCCAGTGTGTATGGACTCCTATGCTGAGGTAAGAGAAGCATACTTAATTGTGTGTGTGAAGGTGACTATGCCAAACTGTTTCTGTAATTGCTGTGTAGCTACCAGAATGTGAAGTTGTCTCTTCAACTAAGGTTCTGTTTTCCTCTTCCTCTAGATCATTGAAAGTGGCAGACTAGTGGTCTCCACAAAATGTGGTCACCTTTTCTGCAGTCAGTGCCTCCGCGACTCACTGTCGAGATCCCACACTTGCCCAACCTGCAGAAAGAAACTGACCCACAGGCAATACCACCCCATATACATCTGATGCCAAACACCCATGACTCATCCACTGGTTTCACCCTCTCCAAACCTGCAACACTTTGAATCATACCTGACTATCACTGCCCCCTACTGGACAAGCATACCTTTTTGTTTACAAACATATTCAACCGATGTTTCTTCTACAATGACTCTCATGCCAGCAGACATTCACCTACATTTAAAAAAACAAACGTATTCCACCTATTCTCGTACTGCTGGTCATTCATTTCACAGTAATCAGATCGTTGTGGATCTGCATCACCAGTGACCACAACCAAGAAAAAACTAAGCTCAGAAGCTATATTACCTTTTGATCAGATACTGTTTTAATGAAATGCCACATTTTATAATTTTAATTTAGCAACTTGGTCTTTTTATTTTTATCTTAAGAAGTCACATGTTGTGTCGATGGCAATAGCTCATGTGAATGGCACTTAAGTTGCTCTATGCAGAAATCGCGCCACCATTTCCTATATGCTAAAACTCTAATAGTTAGCCTAATATCAGTTTATATGACAAAATAAGCTAGCATAGTGTAGAGAATCATTGTACATCTAAACCATTGAAATATATTTTCCATAACCAAAAATATTGTTTCAGCTTTTTTAAGCTTGTGTACAAAACTGAACGTAAGACTCAAACAGAACTTAAACATAGAACAGATAAAAGCGGTATTAGACTTGCTTTAAAGTAGAATTATAGATCTATAACCCACATTTCTATGCGAATTTGGTCTGGTTGGCCAAAAAGTTACATGTTGCCACAGGAGACCCAACACTAACTCCAGTAGAAGCATCTGATTATTGCTGCTGAGTAGGTGGCTGTCTGAATGGTGGGTGTTGCTTGAATTTGGTCATCACCATTGTAAATAATTTTGTGTATGTGTGGATAGAGATAGATAAATGATAAGTTAATTTAAGGTTCAATAAAAATGTTGATTGAAAGCATTGTTTCAGGTATCTTTGTGACAGAAACTGTGAGAAGAGACCCCGAGGTAGGAGAGTGCATTGTTGAGCACTCATGCTACCCTGAGATCTACAATTCCTGTCAAAAGTTTGGATGTACCTACTCATTCAAGGGTTTTTCTTTATTTGTACTATTTTCTACATTGTAGAATAATAGGGAAGACATCACAACTATGAAATAACTCATATGGCATCATGTAGAAACTGAGTGTCATAACATATATTTTATATTCTTCAAAGTATCCACCCTTTGCCTTTATGACAGCTTTGCGTTCTTTCAACCAGCTTCACCTGGAATGTTTTTCCAACAGTCTTGAAGGAGTTCCCACATATGCTGAGCACTTGGCTGCTTTTCCTTCACACTGTGATCCAACTCATCCCAAACCATCTCAATTGGGTTGAGGTCTGGTGATCACTCTTTGGTATAATACTGTGGTAGACATGCTTGTTAAGTGTGCCTTGAATTCTGAATAAATCAGACTCACCAGCAAAGCACCATCGCACCACCATACTTCACTGTGGGAACCACACATGCAGAGTTCATCTGTTCACCTACTCTGCGTCTCACAAAGACACTGGTTGGAACCAAAAATCTCAAATTTGGACTCCTCAGATTTCCACTGGTCTAATGTCCATTGCATGTATTTATTGGCCCAAGCAAGTCTCTTCGTATTGGTGTCCTTTAGTAGTGGTTTCTTTGCAGCAATTTGACCATGAAGGCCTGATTCACGCAGTCTCTGAACAGTTGATGTTGGGATGTGTCTGTTACTTGAACTCTGGAGCATTTATTTGGGCTGCAATTTCTGAGACTAGTAACTCTAATGAACTTATCTTCTGCAGCAGAGGTAACTCTGGGTCTTCCTTTCCTGTGGTGTCCTCATGAGAGCCAGTTTCACCATACCGCTTGATGGTTTCTGCGACTGCACTTGAAGAAACTTTTAAAGTTCTGGAAATGTTCTGTATTGACTGACCTTCATGTATAAAAGTAATGGTGGACTGTCATTTCTCTAAGCTTGAGCTGTTCTTGCCATAATATGGATTTAGCCCTATTTGGTAAAATACCATCTTCTGTATACCACCCCTACCATGTCACAACATAACTGATTGGCTCAAACACGTTAAGATGGAAATAAATTCCGCAAATCAACTTTTGCCGAGGCACACCTGTTAATTGAAATGCATTCCAGGTGAATACCTCACGAAGCTTGATGAGAGAATGCCAAGAGTATGCAAAGCTGTCATCCAGGCAAAGAGTGGCTACTTGGAAGAATCTCAAATATAAAATATATTTTGATTTGTTTAACCCTTTTTTTGGTTACTACATGATTCCATATGTGTTATTTCATAGTTTCGAGGTCTTCACTATTATTCTACAATGTAGAAAATAGTAAAACGAAAAACCCTTGAATGAGTAGGTGTGTCCAAATGACTAGTACTGTGTATATATACAGTGCCTAAGGAAAGTATTCAGACCCTTGACTTTTTATGTGACAGCCTTATTAATGATAATCATAATGATGATGTGAAAATAAGTAATCCAACATATTTTCTAATTGTAAAAAATCAAATACCTTATTTACCCAAGTATTCAGACCCTTTGCTATGAGAATCAATTGAGCTCAGGTGCATCCTGTTTACATTGATCATCCTTGATGTTTCTACAACTTGATTGGGGTCCACCTGTGGTAGATTCAATTGATTGGACATGATTTGGAAAGGCACATCTGTCTATATGGTCTCACATTTGACAGTGCACGTCAGAGCAAAAACCAAGCCATGAGGTCGAAGGAATTGTCTGTAGATCTCCAAGACAGGATTGTGGAGACGCGACTTCGGGATGCTGGCCTTCTAGGCAGAGTTGCAAAGAAAAATCCATATCTCAGACTGGCCAATAAAAGATTAAGATGGGCAAAAGAACACAGACACTGGACAGTGGAACTCTGCCTAGAAGGCCAGCCACTGTCGAAGTTGAGACTGGTGTTTTGCGGGTTCTATTTAATGAAGCTACCAGTTGAGGACTTGTGAGATGTCTGTTTCTCAAACTAGACACTAATGTACTTGTCCTCTTGCTCATTTATTCACTGGGGCCTCCCACACTTTCTATTCTGGTTAGAGCCAGTTTTAGCTTTTCTGTGAAGGGAGTAGTACACACCGTTGTATGAGATCTTCAGTTTCTTGGCAATTTCTCACATGGAATAGCCTTCATTTCTTAGAACAAGAATAGACTGACAAGTTTAAGAAGAAAGTTCTTTATTTCTGGCCATTTTGAGCCTGTAATTGAACCCACAAATGCTGATGCTTCAGATACTCAACTAGTCTAAAGAAGGCCAGTTTTATTGCTTCTTTAATTAGCACAACGGTTTCAGCTGTGCTAACATAATTGCAAAAGGGTTTTCTTATGATCAATTAGCCGTTTAAAATTATACACTTGGATTAGCTAACACAACGTGCCATTGGAACATAGGAGTGATGGTTGCTGATAATGGACCTGTGTGTGTAGATATTCCATAAAAAAATCTGCCCATTCCAGCTACAATAGTCATTTACAACATTAACAATGTCTACACTGTATTTCTGATCAATTTTATGTTGTTTTAATGGACAAAAAATATGATTTTCTTTCAAAAACAAGGAAATGTGTAAGTGACCCCAAACTTTTGAATGGTAATTTGTAACTTTTTAGTATTTAAATATGTTGTACTACCAGCTACTTTTGGCTGACTCATTTGTGGCATGCATTCCCTCAAATCTCCACTAAGAGTCACTATCTTTTTGCACAGGCTCTCAGTTGTCCAAGAATCCATAGGATAAACACAATAGCAGCCTACCAAGGTCATTAAGACATTTCCCTGTTTATGTAATTAAAGCATATAAATAGCATAATATCATTGAATATTTACCCATTTCATTTATCAGGATTTAAAAATATATATATATATATATATACAGGGCATTCGGAAAGTATTTGGACCCCCTTGACTTTTTCAACATTTTGTTACGTTACTGCCTCATTCTAAAATGGATGAAATAAAAAATGTAAATTAATCTACACACAATACCCCATAAGGACAAAGTGAAAACAGGTTTCTAAAAATGTTGGCAAATGTATTAATTAAAAAACAGATGCCTTATTTACATAACTATTCAGACCCGTTGCTATGAGACTCAAAATTGAGCTCAGGTGCATCTTGTTTCCATTGATCATCCTTGAGATGTTTCTACAACTTGATGGAGTCGACCTGTGGTAAATTCAATTGAATGGACATGATTTGGAAAGGCACACACCTGTCTATATAAGGTTTCACAGTTGACAGTGCGTTTCAGAATAAAACCAAAGCCATGAGGTCGAAGGAATTCTCTGTGGAACTCCGAGACAGGATTGTGTCGAGGCACAGATCTGGGGAAGGGTACCAAAAAAATGTCTGCAGCACTGAAGGTCCCTAAGAACACAGTGGCCTCCATCATTCTTAAATGGAAGAAGTTTGGAACCACCAATACTCTTCCTAGAGCTGGCTGCCCAGCCGAACTGAGCAATCAGGGGGGAAGGGATTTGGCCAAGAACAAAAGGATATTTCTGACAGAGCACTAGAGTTCCTCTGTGGAGATGGGAGAACCTTCCAGAAGGACAACCATCTCTGCAGCACTCTACCAATCAAGCCTTTATGGTAGAGTGGCCAGACGGAAGCCGCTTCTCGGTAAAAGGCACATGACAGCCCACTTGGAGTTTGCCAAAAGGCATCTGAAGACTTTCAGACCATGAGAAACAACATTCTCTGTTCTGATTGTTGAACTCTTTGGCCTGAATGCCAAGTGTCACGTCTAGAGGAAACCTGGCCCCATCCCTACAGTGAAGCATGGTGGTGGCGGCAGCATGCTGTGGGGATGTTTTACAACGGCAGGGACTGGGAGACTAGTCAGGTTTGAGGGAAAGATGAACGGAGCAAAGTACAGAGATCCTCGATGAAAACCTGCTCCAGAGTGCTCAGGACCTCCGACTGGGGCGAAGGTTCACCTTCCAATAGGACAACGATCCTAAGCACACAGCCAAGACAATGCAGGAGTGGCTTCGGGACAAGTCTCTGAAGTTCCTTGAGTGGCCCAGCCAGTCCCGGACTTGAACCCGATCAATTATCTCTGAGCAGCAATGCTCCATATCCATCCTGACAGAGCTTGAGATGATCTGCAGAGAAGAATGGGAGATACTCCCCAAATATAGGTGTGCCAAGCTTGTAGCGTCATACCCAAGAAGACTCGAGGCTGTAATCGCTGCCGAAGGTGCTTCAACAAAGTACTGAGTAAAGTATCTGAATACTTAAATGTGATATTTCTGATTTTTATTTTGGACTAAATAACAAAGGTTCACATCTATCTTTTTTTTGTTGACATTTTTGTAAATAAAAAACATAAATACCTCATTTACATAAGTATTGAGACCCTTTGCTATGAGACTCTAAATTGAGCTCAGGTGCATTCTGTTTCCATTGATCATCCTTGAGATGTTTCTACAACTTGATTGGAGTCCACCTGTGGTATATTCAAGTGAATGGACATGATTGGAAAAAGCACACACCTTTCTATGTAAGATCCCACAGTTGACAGTGCATGTCAGAGCAAAAACGAATGTACTTGTCCTCTTGCTCAGTTGCACATTATGGGGTGTTGTGTGTAGATTGATTGGGGGGGGGGGGGGTGACAATTTGATCAATTTAGACTAAGGCTGTAACGTAACAAAATGTGGGAAAAATCTGATTATTTTCCAAGTGCACTGTAAGCATGAGGGCTATACAATATACAGTTTATTATAATATATATTGATAATATAGCAGCTGCTCTATGTCAATGGATTAAACTTTTACTTGAGGGCTACTATTGAACTTTGTCTGTGTAACAATCCCCTTCAGTTGTTTCCTGTGCTTTAAAGTTTGAGAGCAAAGAAGCAAACATTGTTTTGACTACAAGTCCCTTCATTCAAGTAGGATCGATGATAATTGATATATTGGTGACAAGGTCCTCTCCTCCAGTGAGGTTCTCAACCTGGGTGTGATATTTGACAGTCCGCTCTCGTTTGAGGCATACATCAAAGGTGTGACCAAACTTGAATTTTTCCATCTACAGAACATTGCCAGGTTACAACCTATGCTGTCACATCCTGCAGCTGAACGACTCATCCATGCCTGTATCTTGCTCTGCCTGGACTATTGAATAGCTCTGTTTGTTGGTGCGTATGCCATGTGTCTGAACAGGCTACAATATATCCAGAACTGTGCTGCACGTGTCCTCACCTACACCTCCCTCCGTGAGCACATCACTCCAGTGCTGTTCAACATCCACTGCCTCCCCATATGCTCATGCATTGACTTTAAAATCCTGATTCACACATACCAAGCTATCCACAACTCTGACCCAAGTACCTGTCTGACATCCTACCATCCTGCAGCCTTCGTTCCTCCAGGTCCATCTCCCTTCAGCATCCCAACATCAGACTAAAAACTATGGGTGACAGAGCTTTCAGTTGTGCAGCTCCTCATCCTCCTCAACGCACTTCCAGTCACTGTCAGGGCTGCAGAGTCTCCGGCCTCATTTAAGGAACAGCTAAAGACAGCTCTTCAGAAAAGTGTTCAAAGTCCTCTGTTAATTCAGTTCTCCTGCCCACCGGATCTGACGACACCTGTATATAGCTTTGATTGTTGTCTGCTTTCAATCTTCTGTGTTTTGGATTGTTTTCATTGTTATTTGTACTACATGTGTTATTTTCTTCCGCGCCTTGGGTGTGAGAAGCACCGTACAAATCAAATTAATTATTTTTATGCGGGTTGATCTAATGTTCCTTCTCAGTGCATCGGTGTGTTACTTGATGAATTTATTAGGAACCACATGGGACCGATTTCCTGGACACAGATTTAACCTAGTCCAGGAGTACATTCTCAATGGACATTTTACATGGAGCTTGTTTTAACCCAGGATAATGCTTAATCTGGGTCTGATAAAATGACACTTTGTCCTATCACATGTATTCTTTAAATGACCATTTTCTCTTATGAATGTTTTTGACCAATTTTCTAATGCTAGGCCAGTGTGTATTTTTAACACCCAAACCATACCATTTCAATCTTTAATCAATCTGTCTGATTACTGATTAGTGGGAATAGAAATGCAATTGAATATTAACTATCATTACATTGTAATTACATTATAATGCATTTATTACATTAATGTTTTATTGTTATACATTTTGTGATTATGTATATTAGCCTATATATATTTTTTACAATTATTATGATATATATATATATATATATATTATTATGATGTAGTCCATGTTTTCAGCAGAACTGCCTTAAATGTAGGCTAATACGAAAGAGTTAATTCTTAAAATTTGTTGAGTAGCTGTGACTAGGGCTACACTGTGATTGGGCAAAAGTTCCGAGCTTGGATGGACCGCCTTTCCCTCGGCTGTTTGTTTGCCTGCGGTCGATTACTGGATGGCAAGGTCTGTTAGCTCAATTATTGCAAAAAGGTATTTGGATGCAAATGAAAATTGCGAAAATAAATAAACAGATTAGGCCTGCAGCGGCTCTTCCGAAATTCATAAGGGTAGGAGTTAACTGTAGACTACCGCGAGCAGAGGACTTTTATTTATTTAGTTTTTACGCACGCGTTCTGTCCGGTGAGGTGGTCTCACACGAGCGTTATGTGATGACTGTCATTCAAAAAACGAACTAGATTTGATCTCTCGCATGTTTGATATTAACGTTCAATAGTGTTCTTTGTATTGGAGGGTACAATTGTTTTCAATAACTGAGCCACAGGTACTTGAGCGACAGTGCGTGCAGTTCAACATTTAGTGGATATTGATTTGTTGATTATTTGGATTAGATCACCTTTGATGCAAATGTAAAGGCAATAAGAATGATAGACTTTCCGTTAGTGGGAAACCGATTCAATACAAATCATTGCTGCAGGACATTTCAGGTAAATCACTACTTACTAACTTGTATTATTTTAAAATGGGTTATTGGCCCTGGTTACAATGTGATTCTTTTTAAGCAGCTGATTTTAGAAGGATGCATGTTTGTTTTAGAAATGCATAAGTAGACAACTTTTAATTGATACTACAGATTATTACTTATGTTTTACTAATAGGACAGTACACAGCTGTATTGCATAAATCAAAATGTTTGTGTTCATCATAAATTATAGTTAGTCTATATTACCTTATAAAAGCTATTATTTGTTGTCCACTTTTGAGTGTAAAATGTTGTCATTCCACTGATTCACCATGTCTCACTGATCTAGAGCGGAATGTAGCCTAGTGGTTAGCGAGTTGGGTCAGTAACCGAAAGGTAGTTCCAACCTTCCTAGTCGACTTCTGTGAAAACTCTGTTGAGCAAGGCACTTAACCCTAATTGCTCCAGGGGTGCTGGACAAAGATGACCCTGGCCTCGACCTAACTCACATATGACATGTTTATTTTATGATCTATGTGGATGGTTCATTAGCAGCTAGATTAACTGTAGTTTATACATCAGCATCTATAACCAATTCTAATACAATGAGTTAGGAGGACATGTCTCTTTCCCCAATAGCAGATGCTTTAATATAACAGTCAATGTTATGTGATGTTGATAATTCTTATCACAGATTAAATTCAAAACTCTAAAGGATGTTCATAATTTCAAATGACTTACAATTTTATGTACACAATGGCAGAAATAATAACTCCTCTATCCAGAAACAGAGGGTCATATGAACAGAATAAGAGCTGCTCGTTTGAATGAAGATCATAAATAAAAAGCCTAAATTGCTTTTCCAGAAACACATTTTCTAGTGTTAGGAACAGAAGTATTGTATTTTCCAGTTAAATGATTAACAACTTGTTTTAATGTCACTAGTTACAAGACTGTAAGTCTGTTATATTTACTAAATTCCTTGGCTATCCCACTTCCAAAGAAACGTCTGTGAGATAATATTGTTGTTGTAAAACCATATCCAGTAGCTTAGAGATGATGTGGATAAAACCAGTATGTGTTGTTGCACCTCGCCTCACTGTGAATTGTCTTGTTTTTTCATTATCCCAGATTTGAAGTGTTGAAACCTGCGATCCAGAAAGAATGGGGCATTTATGGATTTGCCTGCTCATTTGTGAAATAATCCTGTTGTCGGACTGTGCACGGGGTGAGTAGTAACTTAGTAGTAAGCAACAATAACAACTGAAAGTGTTTTAAAGAGTAACATTCATTAAAACTTGTTTTGATGGAAAACCATGTTTAAGGCTAAGTTATAGTGAGACACCTGCGTTCTGGTCTTCGTTTTGACAGTTCATTGCAAAAGTGATATATTTTGGTCTTTTAGTAGTAAATCTAGCTCTTTCCCCCTAGCGGTTCAACTCTACCATTGACATTTTGTGATGTAGAGGCACCTTGAGAAGGTGCCTCTACGTCATCTTAAGGTAGGGGTTCGGTATGAAATACACTCCCTTCTAGATGTGCTGGGTGGTACCACCGCAAGGCTCTCTATAAAAGCAGGTGACAGCGGGCCTTATTTGCCAATGGTCTTGGTAGGTGGAGTGTGCCAATATATTTTGCACGATGCTTCCTTGAATAGACTACTGACGTTACACAACATTCTAAAAGGCAGTAGGCCACATTTCCACATATGACCAAATACAACGTTTTTCCTTACCATTTCGTACATATCTATGGGCTTTTACTAAAGAAAAAAAAACTTGTAAACGATGAGGTTTATACGTTTCTATTCGTAGCTACATCCATCGTAACAAGAAATGGATGACAATGGTGGTCGTGTCAACTCATTGTATTTTTTCCTAACCGCTATGACTGGTGGTGCAGGCTGCTAAGACAGTTGGCTCATAGTTCAATGGTTGAGATTTCTAATACCACATGGGGCAGATATACATTTGTCTTATCCTTTATTGACAACATTCATCCCATGCCGACACACTTTTTAATTCTGAGAAGTGAAAGCATACCTGTGAGAGGAGTCACTCTAGTTGTAGGTTTTTATACAGTACCCAAGACAGATCTATGAGATAATTTGGCTATTGGGAAAAAGAGCTGCTCCGTAAATATGGCAATGCGGGTTGTATTGAATTGAGCCTCTAATTATTACACTTTTCTTCCCAACACAATACCTCAATAAATGTAAGTCCACATTTCAATTGTTTTCTTTGCACCTCATGGGGGATTGAACTTACACTGCAAGTGGTAACAGATAGCAGGAACTCAGCGCCTTACCACTGTACGCTAACTGTCTAGAGCCGTATTTGCTCGCAATGCACATCATTTTATTATCAGAGTGTTCCAGTGTACTTCTGGTAAGTATGCTTTCGTGAAAAAGTGTTGGGATCAGATACAATTAGTTTACCCTCCCCAAAAATGAATATTTATGAGCAATTCCCACAACCTTTCACCTGAAGTAGATCTGTAGGCAGCCATCTTCAAAAAGTGCTGATGATATCTACGACAAGCTGCTAATTCACAACTTTGTATTTTTCTGTACAAAATTGTGGTTGTGTAACTCAAGTTAGGGGTATAGTCCATTCGGGCTTAGTGCCTACCCTCCATTTTATAATGGACCCTGCCTAGATCACACAGCTTTTGGCACCTTCTGTTTTCTAATAAACCCTTCCTAAATCACACCTTTTGGCTGCAGCGCAGTATGCAAGTGTCAAGTGAGGTGCGCAGATAGTATACTCCTCACCCTCCTGCTGCCCAGCCTCCTCACCCTCCTGCCACCCAGCCTCCTCACCCTCCTGCTGCCCAGCCTCCTCACCCTCCTGCTACCCAGCCTCCTCACCCTCCTGCTGCCCAGCCTCCTCACCCTCCTGCTGCCCAGCCTCCTCACCCTCCTGCTACTCAGCCTCCACACCCTCCTGCTGCCCAGCCTCCTCACCATCCTGCTGCCCAGCCGTAGCTGTGTCTAATCTAGACTCAACAGACTTGTAGTCTGCCTGTCTGTCTGCCTGCTCTGGCCTGCCTTTCTGTATGTCTGCCTCTCTGTCTGTCTGTTTGTGGGGAAAGCAAGGGGACATGGGGAGCCAAGCGCACGACGCTCAGGCAGATAGGATCAGTGAGTCACACAGCCAAGCAGTCACGGAGACGCTTAAGCAAAAGTCAACAGATACCCATAGAGAGAAATGCGACTAGATTAGGCTATTTATGTTTGTTTGCTGTGCAATGCCACAGCGTTTCTGATCGTAAATGGAGCAAGGCGGCAAGGATAGCTGTGGGCTTAAAGGTAGACACAACCTTACTGGTCTTCCTGGTGATGATAAGGGGTTCCTCACTGGGGTTAGCCTAGTTAGCGCCTCACTGGGGTTAGCCTAGTTAGTGCCTCACTGGGGGTAGCCTAGCTAGCGCCTCACTGGGTACACAGAGGGAGAGATAGACGATGGCATGCGGATATTAGAGAAACAAACTTCTTCCTTTCTTCATGAAGTCTGATATGACAGGTTTGATAAGACTAAGACAAGCATGGTGGTTGTGCAGAAAACAAAATATCTCAGAGATACTGAAACCGAATCAGAGATTATTTCCCATGTGATCTGAGATACTTTGCACTCCATTTGACCCAACGCTGGGCTTTGGACATACTGTGGGGGGTCAACAATGGCAACTCAACATACAGTAGAACATCTTGAGTCCACATCAAAACATATGCTGACATTCTATAATTATTTTGTGACCTTAGTTTCATACCTTCAGATGGGACCTTCAGGAGTAGAAAAGGAACATACTTTCAAAACTACAGGACATGTAACAACACTTTTCTTAGAGTTCAGGTTGATTGCTATGATGTGGAGTAGAGAATGCATTTTGAAAGGTTGCTGGTTCGAATCCCCAAGACGACTAGGTGAAAACTCTGTCTGTGCCCTTGAGCAAGGCCATTAACCCTAATTGCTCCTGTAAGTAGCTCTGGATAAGAGCGTCTGCTAAATGACTAACAAAGGAACAACAATAACCCTTGACCCCATTTGAGTTCTCCCCTCCTAAATAAGAGTTTGCTGTTCCTGTGTGTCCTTGGTGCACGGGGAATGCAGAACATCACGTCAGATGACAAATATTTTCCACTACATGCGGAAGCACAGTTTGGGCCCAGCTGCCAGAGAGGCATATGAACTGTATAAGCTTATGCAATGATTCAGGGTCTGCATGGTCGAGAGAGAGACTATTAATGCAGAAATGTGGGTGTTAACATCTGTGCCAACTAAATGGGGAAACAAGTAAGTCATGGGATAGTTACCATAACAGTTAGAAAAAACGAAATTATGATCACAAATTAAATTGAACTGCATTCACCTTGGTATCGTTGTCTCGTTTAGTAAAGTCCGACTCATTATGACGTACAGGATCGTGGTGCAGAAAAGGTAGACTAAATACTACCAGCATTGCATTTAGTCAATGGAGACGGGCAGCCATATGGACACGTGGAGATGTGGGGGCTTTTGGAGGTGGAGCTGTTTGGTTTGTAGGGGCCTGCTGTGCTGTTTGTACAAACTAGGACCACCATGCGGCTACATGCTGGTAGCAGCCCTCCAGCCCTCCAGGATTCATGATTGAGCATCTGGACACACCTTTATAGAGTAACCCACCAAACGGGCTGATTCTCTAAACGTATACAATGAAAATCAATACAGCCTGCTTATCTAACTTTCAATACAGCCTGCTTATCTAACTTTCAATACAGCCTGCTTATCTAACTTTCAATACAGCCTGCTTATCTAACTTTCAATACAGCCTGCTTATCTAACTTTCAATACAGCCTGCTTATCTAACTTTCAATACAGCCTGCTTATCTAACTTTCTTGTCTTCCTCTGA
Organism: Oncorhynchus mykiss; assembly: GCF_013265735.2. Classification (NCBI taxonomy): domain Eukaryota; kingdom Metazoa; phylum Chordata; class Actinopteri; order Salmoniformes; family Salmonidae; genus Oncorhynchus; species Oncorhynchus mykiss. The sequence goes on along the minus strand of NC_050571.1, from coordinate 19,362,697 downwards.
GCCTTCTAAAAGTGAATAGAAACTGAGATGAGGTTGAGTCCCTCTCTCTCTCCTTCCTTCTTTCCATATCTCCCTCCATCGCTCCCTCCTTCGATCTCTCCCTCCCTCCATCTCACCCTCTTTCCGTCCATCCATCCCTCCCTCCATCTCTCCCTTCCTACCTCACAATCCTCCCACTGCAGCAGTTTATGGCTAGCCCTAAGCCAGAGGGAATGTGTGAAGTTAATTTAGAGTGTTGGAGAAACATAACTGAGCCACTGGGTAGCCTTTGGTCCCCTCACAGCTCTGTAGTATATCCACAGAGCCTGGAGTGTGGGTTAAGCAAACAGTAGTTACATTTAGAATAGGGATTGATACATATGTCTTGGTTAAAGTCAATGTTATTAACAATGACAAAGTGTGTGTATTGAGACAAATGTGTCATAAAATGTAAATACTATATTGCACTGTTATAATAAATTCCTATTGGCATTTCCAGGAAATGATGCACACAAAACCATCAGGCAAAGCTCAGACATAAGCCGTCTTCCAGACGTGACAAACAGAGCTGAGTGTGAGTGAGGAATGAGAGATCTACTCCAGTTCATGTCAATGAGGAGGATAGATCCATAGAGCAAGGCTTCTGTCAGACTACAGGCCATAAAGTGATTATTAGCATGTCAGATGGTGTTTACACAGCAACCATCTTTCTCTCGCTTCTCCTTATTAGCATTGGGCTGCTAATCACATTCCCCAGTAATGAAGCTGTGTTACCCAGGAGGTCGTAAATTGATTTAAGACTGGGAACAGCATGTTGCTGAGTTGAGGATGTGGTGATTAAGAAACAAAGTCTGGCTTCAAAAGGAACTGAATTAAACAGGAGCTCAGATAAAGTCAATGTTAGTTTAGCACGTCTGGTGTTTGTGTTTTAATGTGTCCATCAAGACACCTCAGGGGTAGGTTGATGGTTTTTATCCCACAATGGCAGAGGGTGGTATGGGGACACCATGCACTAGTCCTCCTGGTACAGAATCATGGTGTTCAATGCGACTGGGATAGGTTCCCTGTGTAGGAATGAGGAGAAACAGCTCAATTAGAATAGAGGAGGGAAAGATAGAGAGTTCTCCTGCAGTCCAACTGGACTACTGTTTTCACCAGTCCTCCCTGCAGTCCTCCAATCTTGTCTGACATGACTTCCATTAGGCTAGCCAGAAGCCTGTACCCCAGTCTGCGTCAATCCATGTTGCAAACACATTAGCCACTGAAGGCAACATCTTTATATTGTTGCGGATGTATTGGAATTATGCCACACCCACACTGACATATTTTCCAGCCTGAAATAGCCACAACATAGACAGACAGGCAGGCAGACTAGAGGTCTGTTGAGTCTAGGTCAGACACAGCTATGGCTGGGCAGCAGGAGGGTGAGGAGGCTGGGTAGCAGGAGGGTGAGGAGGCTGGGCAGCAGGAGGGTGAGGAGGCTGGGTAGCAGGAGGGCGAGGAGGCTGGGCAGCAGGAGGGTGAGGAGGCTGGGCAGCAGGAGGGTGAGGAGGCTGGGTAGCAGGAGGGTGAGGAGGCTGGGCAGCAGGAGGGTGAGGAGGCTGGGCAGCAGGAGGGTGAGGAGGCTGGGCAGCAGGAGGGTGAGGAGGCTGGGCAGCAGGAGGGTGAGGAGGCTGGGCAGCAGGAGGGTGAGGAGGCTGGGCAGCAGGAGGGTGAGGAGGCTGGGTAGCAGGAGGGTGAGGAGGCTGGGTAGCAGGAGGGTGAGGAGGCTGGGCAGCAGGAGGGTGAGGAGGCTGGGTAGCAGGAGGGTGAGGAGGCCGGGCAGCAGGAGGGTGAGGAGGCTGGGTAGCAGGAGGGTGAGGAGGCCGGGCAGCAGGAGGGTGAGGAGGCCGGGCAGCAGGAGGGTGAGGAGGCCGGGCAGCAGGAGGGTGAGGATGCCGGGCAGCAGGAGGGTGAGGAGGCTGGGTAGCAGGAGGGTGAGGAGGCTGGGCAGCAGGAGGGTGAGGATGCTGGGCAGCAGGTGGGTGAGGAGGATGGGCAGCAGGAGGGTGAGGAGGCTGGGTAGCAGAAGGGTGAGGAGGCTGGGCAGCAGGAGGGTGAGGAGGCTGGGCAGCAGGAGGGTGAGGAGGCTGGGCAGCAGGAGGGTGAGGAGGCTGGGCAGCAGGAGGGTGAGGAGGCTGGGCAGCAGGAGGGTGAGGAGGCTGGACAGCACATACTCTCACAGACAGTGCATTGTGTTGTACAGTGGTGAAACAATAGTTTATTGTTGGTGGCTGGAGCCTGTGTTTGGTCATTGCTACAGGTCAGAGGGCAGCAGGGAGTGTGCATGCCTGACCTTTCACCAGGGGCTTACAATAACACACCAGTCCTCCTGCAGATTCTGCTTTTTCTCCTCTTTGTGTGCCTTCAGAGAGTATTCACACCCCGGTACTTTTTCCACATTTTGTTGGGTTACAAAGTAGAATTAAAATGGATTTGATTGTCTTTGTCAATAATCTGCTCAAAATACGTTGTACTGTCAAATTTGAAGAAAAATTATAAAATGAATTTTTAAAAATATGAAAAATTGAACACTGTCTTGATTAGATACTGTACAGTGCTGTGAAAAAGTATTTGCACCCTTTCTGATTTTCTTTTTTTTTCTTGCTATTTGTTTTGTACTGAATGTTATCAGATCTTCAACCAAAACCTAAAATTAGATAAACTCAGGGATCCTGAGTTTACCAATAACGAATACAATTATACTTTATTTATTTATTTAATTTAACAAAGTTATGCAACACCCAATGCCCCTGTGTGAAAAAGTAATTGCCCCTTACACTCAATAACTGGTTGTACCACCTTTAGCTGCAATGACCACAACCAAACACTTCCTGTAGTTGTTGATCACTCTCTCACATCTCTGTGGAGGAATTGCTTTCACTCAGCAACATTTGGGGTTTTCAAGCATGAACTGCTTGTCTCAAGTCCTGCCACAACATCCCAATCGGTATTAGGTCTGGACTTTGACTAGGCCATTCCAAACCTTTTTAACCATTGTCATGTACAGCACATTCAGAAAGTGTTCAGACCCCATGACTTTTTCCACATTTTGTAATGTTCTGCTTTATTGTAAAATGGATTAAATGACATTTTTTGCTCATCAATCTACACACAATATCCCATAATACAAAGTGAAAACAGGTTTTTAGAAACTTTAGCAAAATTGTAAAAAAATAAAAAATAATAATAATAAGTATTCAGACCCTTTGCTCTGAGACTCGAAATTGAGCTCAGGTTCATCCTGTTTCCATCGATCATCTTTGAGATGTTTCTACAACTTGACTGGAGTCCACCTGTGGTAAATTCAATTGAATGGACATGATTTGGAAAGGCACACACCTGTCTATATTAGGTCCCACAGTTGGCCGTGCATGTCAGAGCAAAAACGAAGCCATGGGGTCGAAGGAATTGTCCTTAGATTTTCGAACCTGGATTGTGTCGAGGCACAGATCTGGGGAAGGCTTCCAAACAATTTCAGAAGGACAGCCATCTCTGCAGCACTTCACCAATCAGGTCTTTATGGTAGAGTGGTCAGACGAAAGCCACTCTTCAGTAAAAGGCACATCACAGCCTGCTTGGGGTTTGTCAAAAGTCACCCAAAGGACTCTCAGACCATGAGGAACAAGATTCTCTGATCTGATGAAACCAAGATTGAATTATTTGGCCTGAATGCCAAGCCTCACATCAATGGCAGGGACTTTGAGACTAGTCAGGAATGAAGGGAAAGATGAACGGAGCAAAGTACAGAGAGATCCTTGATGAAAACCTGCTCCAGAGCACTCAGGACCTCAGACTGGGGTGAAGGTTCACCTTCCAACAGGACAACGACGATTATTCTTTAAAAAATTATTCAAGCTCTATCAAGTTGGTTGTTGATCATTGCTAAACAACCATTTTCAAGTCTTGCCATAGATTTTCAAGCCGATTTAAGTCAAAACTGTAACTAGGCCACACAGGAACATTCAATGTCGTCTTGGTAATCAACTCCAGTGTATATTTGGCCTTGTGTTTTAGGTTATTGTCCTGCTGTAAGGTGAATTCCTCTCCCAGTGTCTGTTGGAAAGCGGACTGAACCAGGTTCTCCTCTAGGATTTTGTATGTGCTTAGCTTAATTTTGTCTCTATCAAAAATAAAATCCCTATTCCTTGCCGATGACAAGCATACCCACAACATGGTGCAACCACCACCATGCTTGACAATATGAAGTGTGTTAATCAGTGATGTGTTGTATTGGATTTGCCCCAAACATAACGCTCTGTATTCAGGATAAAAAAGTTAATTTCTTTGCCACATTTTTTGCAGGTTTTGCAATTACTTAATTGCCTTGTTGCAAACAGGATACCTATTTTGGAATATTTTTTTTCTGCACAATCTTCCTTCTTTTCACTCTGTAATTTAGGTTAGTATTGTGGAGTAACTACAATGTTGTTGATGCATCCTTAGTTTTCTCTTAGAACAGCCATTAAATTCTGTAACTGTTTTAAAATCACAATTGGCCTCATGGTGAAATCCCTGAGCAGTTTCCTTCCTCTCTGGCAACTGAGTTAGGAAGGACACCTGTATCTTTGTGGTGACTGGGTGTATTGATACACCATCCAAAGTGTTATTAATAACTTCACCATGCTCAAAGCGATATTCAGCGTCTGCTTTTTTTATTTTTACCTATCTACCGATAGGTGCCCTTCTTTGTGAGGCATTGGAAAACCTCCCGGGTCGTTGTGGTTGAATTTGTACTTGAAATTGACTACCCTAGTGGCTCAGAGATCTTAAGGCACTGCTTCACAGTGCTTGAGGCGTCACTACAGACCCGGGTTTGATCCCAGGCTGTATCACAACGACTGTGACCGGGAGGCGCACAATTGGCTCAGCGTCTTCCGGGTTAGGGGAGGGTGTTAATTAAGAAGCGCGGTTTGACGGGTCATGTTTCCGAGGACACATGACTCGACCTTCGCCTCTCCCGAGCCCATTGGGGAGTTGCAGCGATGAGACAAGATGGTAATTGGATATCATGAAAAAGGGGGTAAAATACAAAAAAATGATAATAATAAAATAACTTGACTACTTGATTGAGGGACTTTACAGAAAATTGTAAATATGGGGTACAGAGATGAGGTAGTCATAAAAAAATCATGTTAAACACTATTATTGCACACAGAATCCATGCAACTTATTATGTGACTTGTGAGGCACATTTTTTGTCCTGAACTTATTTAAGTTTGCCATAACAAAGGGGTTGAATACCTTTTGACTCAAGATATTTTTTCATTTTTTTATTAATTTGTAAAAATCTAAATAAATGATTATTCCACTTTGACATATGGGGTATTGTGTGTAGGCCAGTGACACAACAATCGAAACCTTAATCCATTTTAAATTCAGGCTGTAACACAACATTATTTTGAAAAAGTCAAGGGGTGTGAATACTTTCTGAAGGCACTGTATATATGTATGCATGTACTTCCCTCCTCCCCCACCTTCCCAGCTGTTCTCCTGGTCGTATTACAAATGAGATGTTGAAAAGCAATCCCGGGACCGGAGACAGCTCTCCTTGTTTTCTTTAGGATTTTCTGTGTCAGTTTGTGTTGGGGCCTGCACCCCTAAGCAGGTGTGTGTGTGTGTGAGAGAGACTGTAAGGAAGGATGAGACAGAGAGAGAGAGAGAGAGAGACCCCCCCAAGCATTCTGGGACCTAAACTGAGCATTAACGTGATTGACGAATGGCAGTCATACTGTGTCCACTAGTGGTTTTCTAACCTCTCCTTGGGTAACCCCAGACATTTCACAATTTTGTTGTAATACTGAACTAGCTCACCTAATTCACCTATTCAAGGTCTTGATGATTAGTTGACAATTTGAATCAGGTGTGCTAGCTCTGGAATAGTTAAACTACATGGAATGGCTGGGGGTCCCAGAGCAGAGGAGAGGTTTGGAAACACCTGCTCTACACTACTTTTCTAAGTGTCCCAAATGGCACCCTATTCCCTACATAGTGCAATTCCTTTGGCCAGATCCCTATGTCGTGCACTATATAGGGAATAGGGTACCATTTGGGACACAGCCATACACTGAGTCAGTCTCTCCCTTTGCTGCATGCCGCTGGTTTGTTCAGAGTGTGGGACTAACCCAGTGCCCCCTGTGCTCTTTCTAAACAACCTGAACCAATCAGCCTCCACCGGCATTTCCTTTGGTACTGGGGTGAAAGGTCAGCTGTATTACCCCCCCCCCCAAAAAAAATGACCATAACAGCCACTTAATATCTGAGAGGTTTTGGTATGTCTGAATGACATCACAGAGCCCCACATAAGCTATGCTAATGTATGTCTGAATGACATCACAGAGCCCCCCATAAGCCCAGCTGATGTATATCTGAATGACATCACAGAGCCCCCCCCCCCATAAGCCCAGGTGATATGTCTGAATGATATCATAGAGCCCCCCCCCATAAGCCCAGGTGATATGTCTGAATGATATCATAGAGCCCCTAATAAGCCCAGGTGATGTATTTCTGAATGACATCTGAGAGCCCCCCTCCGAAAGCCCAGCTGATGTATGTCTGAATGACATCACAGAGCCCCCCCCCCCCCATAAGCCCAGGTGATATGTCTGAATGATATCATAGAGCCCCTAATAAGCCCAGCTGATGTATTTCTGAATGACATCTGAGAGCCCCCCTCCAAAAGCCCAGCTGATGTATGTCTGAATGATATCATAGAGCCCCTAATAAGCCCAGGTGATGTATGTCTAAATGACATCACAGAGCCCCCCCCCCCCCCCCCCATAAGCCCAGGTGATATGTCTGAATGATATCATAGAGCCCCTAATAAGCCCAGGTGATGTATGTCTAAATGACATCACAGAGCCCCTTCCCCCCCGCAAGCCCAGGGGGTGTATGTCTGAATGACATCACAAAGCCTCCCCCCCCTGTAAGCCCAGGTGATGTATCGAAAAGCATAGCACACACACACACACACACACATGGCTTGTTCATTACTCCAGCTGTCGGGGTGGAATCCACACTGCTGTTGGAATGTATAAGGAGTGTGGGAGTTGTGGGGTGGTTTGAAAGTTGGGAATTTGAAGGCTTTAGCAACTGAGGAGCTTGTGTTGCTTTGGCTGTTAGGTGCAGTGTTGTGGGTTTTTAAAGGATGCAGTCGGGACACAGACCCAGCCAAACCCATAGGCTCCAACCAGGAAATCTGAACCACCTGGCTGACTGGTTACCATCTACTGTATCTGCCTATGCTGCTCTGTACCATCACTCATTCATATATCCTTATGTACATATTCTTTATCCCCTCACACTGTGTACAAGACAGTAGTTTTGGAATTGTTAGTTAGATTACTTGTTGGTTATTACTGCATTGTCGGAACTAGAAGCACAAGCATTTCGCTACACTCGCATTAACATCTGCTAACCATGTGTATGTGACAAATAAAATTTGATTTGATTTGATCTGATTTGGTTCGAATTCAGTGGAGGAGCTTTGGGGTGTCAGGGTGGCTGTCTGGAGTGAATAGGCTTGCACCTGTGGGATTTCTCATCTGTTGCTGCCTCTTATATCTCTCCCCCAGTCTCATGGTGGATCAGGCCTGATAAAAGGACCATGTGATATGACGTGGCTCACTATGAGCAGCTGTCTTTTCCCCCAGTTTTAAATCCGTTGTTTGCTGGAGGTCTCGCTATTTCACAGTGTTGTTCTCACAGTTGGTTTGTCTTTAAGCTTAGGGCAACACCATCTATTGTCTCCCCCAGTCTTCCTCAATAGGATTTGAATGGGCCTGAGAAATGTGTGTTTCTCTAAGACCATGAAGTGAGAGACGTAAGCAGATCCTCTACAGGCTATTTAAACTTTGCACATTGGATGTCGTCCCCCATTTCCTCTCTGTGTGTCTGTCTTTCTGTCTCTTCGGCATGGAATTCCACCACCATCACCCTCAGGTTGTGCAGATGGAAAACCTTGAGTGCTAGCCGTGATTATTTTCTGTGCACAAAGTTACATGAGCACAATGTTGAAGTCCTCTATTAACCATATATAATCCTCATATTCTGGCTCAGAGTTGTCACCTATTATCATACTGAGATTTATGTCAGAGACTAAAATATCTCTATTCTTCAGGGTCCCTATTTCAAAATACTTTAAGACCTTTAAGTCTTTTTTCTGGCTAGCTGCCCTGGGTTTTAAGACTTTAACTTTGAGAAGGGGAGAGGAGGAGATAGGGGGGAGAGCAGGGGCTTGGGGAGGCGCGGTCGTCGTCTCTGTGAGAGTGACCCCTGAATGACAGCAGCCGAGGGGGAAACGAACCTGAGGCCGTGGTGAACAGATCGACGGGCAGTGGTGAACAGAGTGCCATTCTGCCAGGGCCGTGGTGAACAGATCGACGGGCAGTGGCGAACAGAGTGCCACTCTGCCAGGGCCGTGGTGAACAGATCGACGGGCAGTGGTGAACAGAGTGCTACCTGGCTCAGCCCCTGCCTCTGACTCATGGCATTCATGTCTAGTTGTGCCAATCCACACTGGCCCTCAACACACAGTCACACACCAAGGACAGCATCGTTGGTGGGGTGTGCGCCAAGTACTGCCGTCATCTCATATGATGAGTTCAACTATTACAAATGTTTGTGAGCTCATATTGTGTACATCCCTTATCTGGCTTAACCTATTTTCTTCTAAAAAAAAACATGTTGTCAATGCTTTCTTTGTTGATTTGAGCTGACTGCTAGTTTGTATGTATGCCTCATTAAGATGTCAGTGATGAGTGCAAGATGAGAAAGGGAGATACACCTCAGTGCTTGTCTCTGTCTGTAGGTACACACAATTGTAATGTTTCCCTGAGGAACAGAGTTAGCCTCATTGTCAGGGCCAGGTTGCCCGGCACTCAATTGACTGGAAATTTCGGATGAAACCTCTTCTGACAGAGACCTGCGCATAACAAATTGAGTTAGTCATGTCTGAGAGGAGGTGAGGAATGTGTGAGAGAGGTAGCGGTCTGGGGTACATATGGGCGTGGGGGGTGTGTGTGTGTGGGGGGGTCTGGGGTACATATGGGGGTGAGGTGTGTGTGTGGGGGGGGAATGCTGTCAGACAAGGAACCCAGTGGAGCAGATACATGGGGGAGGAGGACACGTGGGAGAGAGAATAGGAAGCATGTCTCCAAAGCCTTATCAAATTACAACATGTATTTTATTGTCCATTTGAATTTTAAGCATTTGAAGTAATTTTGGTTGTAATAATTCACACATGAAAACACAACTATTTAAAATATAACAAATTTTAATGTAAGAGTATCCATATCCCTGGCTTTATGAACTCAGACCTTTCTTCTGTCTTTATGGTGGCCAACGTGCAATCACAGGAGAGTAAACTGGATGAGCTCGGTTCGAGACTATCCTACCAACGGGACATTAAAAACTGTAATATTTTATGAGTCGACATGGATAATATACAGTTGCCTGGGTTTTGCGTGCATCAGCAGGACAGAACAGCTGCATCTGGTAAGACAAGGGGGGGTGTGTGTGTATTTGTCCATCACAGCTGGTGCACGATGTCTAATATTAAGGAAGTCTCGAGGTATTGCTCGCTTGAGGTAGAGTACCTCACGATAAGCTGTAGACCATACTATCTACCAAGAGAGTTTTCATCTATGTTTTTCTTAGCCGTCTATTTACCACCACAAAACGACACTGGCACTAAGACCGCACTAAACGAACTGTATAGGGCCATAATTAAAGAATAAAAATGCTCATCCAGAAGTGGTGCTCCTAGTGGCCGGAGTCTTCAATGCAGGAAAACTTAAATCCGTTTACCTCATTTCTACCAGCATGTCACATGTGCAACCAGAGGGGAAAATATCGAGACCACTTTTACTCCACACACAGAGACACTTACAAAGTTCTCCCTCGCCCTCCATTTGGCAGATCTGACCATAATTCTATCCTACTGATTACTGCTTGCAAACAAAAACTAAAGCAGGAAGTACCAGTGACTCGCTCAATATGTAAGTGGTCAGATGACGCGGATGCTATGCTACAGGACTGTTTTGCTAGCACAGACTGGAATATGTTCTGGGATTTCTCCAGTGGCATTGAGGAGTATACCACATCAGTCACCGGCTTCATCAATAAGTGCATCGACAACGTCATCCCCACAGTGACCGTACGTACATATCCCAACCAGAAACCATGGATTACAGGCAACATCCGTACCGATCTAAAGGCTAGAGCTGCCGCTATGCCCTCAGATGAACTGTCAAACAGGCAAAGCATCAATACAGGACTACGATTGAATCCTACTATACTCACTCTGACACTCTTTGGATGTGGCAGGGCTTGCAAACTAATACAGACAACAAAAGGAAACCCAGCCACAAGCTGCCCAGTAACGCGAGCCTACCAGACGAGCTGAATGCTTTTTATGCTCGCGACGAGGCAAGCAACACTGAAGCATGCATGAGAGCACCAGCTGTTCCAGATGATTGTGTGATCACGCTTTCCGTAGCCGATGTGAACAGACCTTTAAGCAAGTCAACATTCACAAGATCACGGGGCCAGAAGGATTACCAGGACGTGTACTTAGAACATGCACTGACCAACTGACAAGTGCCTTCACTAACTTTTTCAACCTCTCCCTGGCTGAGTCTGCAATACCTACATGTTTCACACCATAGTCCCTGTTCCCAAGAAAGTGAAGGTAACTTGCCTAAATGGCTACCACCCCATAGCACTCACGTCAGTAGCCATGAAGTGATTTGAAAGGCTGGGCATAGCTCACATCAACACCATCATCCCGGAAAACCTAGACCAATTCACATACTGCCCCAACAGATCCTCAGATGATGCAATCTCAATTGCAATCCACACTGCCCTTTCCCACCTGGAAAAAAGGAATACTTACAGTTGAAGTCGGAAGTTTACATACACCAGTTTTTCCACAATTCCTGACATTTAATCCTCGTAAAATGACCTAAAACAGTTAGGATCACCACTTTATTTTAAGAATGTGAAATGTCAGAGTAATAGTTGAGGGAATTATTTATTTCAGCTTTTATTTCATTCATCCCATTCCCAGTGGGTCAGAAGTTTACATACACTCAATTAGTATTTGGTAGCATTGCCTTTAAATTGTTTAACTTGGATCAAACATTTCGTGTAGCCTTCCACAAGCTTCCTACAATAAGTTGGGTGAATTTTGGCCCATTCCTCCTGACAGAGCTGTTGTAACTGGGTCAGGTTTGTAGGCCTCCTTGCTCGCACACACTTTTTCAGTTCTGCCCACAAATTTTCTATAGGATTGAGGTCAGGGCTTTGTGATGGCCACTCCAATAACTTGACTTTGTTGTCCTTAAGCCATTTTGCCACAAATTTGGAAGTATGCTTGGGGTCATTGTCCATTTGGAAGACCCATTTGTGACTAAGCTTTAACTTCCTGACTGATGTCTTGAGATGTTGCTTCAAAATATCCACGTAATCTTCCTTCCTCATGATGCCATCTATTTTGTGAAGTGCACCAGTCCCTTCTGCAGCAAAGCACATGATTCTGCCACCCCCATGCGTCACGGTTAGGATGGTGTTCTTTGACTTTTTCCTCTAAACATAACGACGGTCATTATGGCCAAACAGTTATATTTGTGTTTCATCAGACCAGAGGACATTTCTCCAAAAAGTACGATCTTTGTCCCTATGTGCAGACCGTAGTCTGGCTTTTTTATGGTGGTTTTGGAGCAGTGGCTTCTTCCTTGCAGAGCAGCCTTTCAGGTTATGTCGATATAGGACTCGTTTTACTGTGGATATAGATACTTTGTGTACCTGTTTCCTGCAGCATCTTCACAAGGTCCTTTGCTGTTGTTCTGGGATTGATTTACACTTTTCGCACCAGAGTACATTCATCTCTAGGAGACAGAACGTGTCTCCTTCCACAGCGGTATGACGGCTGCGTGGTCTCATGGTGTTAATACTTGTGTACTATTGTTTGTACAGATGAAAGTGGTACCTTCAGGCGTTTGGAGTTCTTGGCTGATTTCCTTTGATTTTCCCATGATGTCAAGCAAAGAGGCACTAAGTTTGAAGGTAGGCCTTGAAATACATCCACAGGTACACCTCCAATTGACCCAAATTATGTTAATTAGCCTATCAGAAGCCTCTAAAGCCAAGACATCATTTTCTGGAATTTTCCAAGCTGGTTAAAGGCACAGTCAATCCACTGGAATTGTGATACAATGAATTATAAGTGAAATAATCTGTCTGTAAACAATTTACTTGTGTCAAGTCGTAACTGACTTTCCAAAACTATAATTTGTTAACAGGAAATTGGGGGACTGGTTGAAAAATGAGTTTTAATGACTCCAACATAAGTCTATGTCAACTTCTGACTTCAACTGTATGTGAGAATGCTGTTCATTGACTACAGCTCAGTGTTCTACACAATTGTGCCCACAAAGCTCATCACTAAGCTAAGGACCTTGGAACTTAACACCTCCGTCTGCAACTGGATCCTGCACTTCCTGACGGGCCGCCACCATGTGGTAAGTAGGAGACTGAACTGATTTGTCACGGGTCCCCAGATCCTCAATAAGTTCTACAGCTGCACCATTGAGAGTGTCCTCGCCGGTTGCATCACCGCCTGGTATGGCAACTGCTCGACATCCGACCGTAAGGCGCTACAGTGGGTAGTGGGTGCAGCCCAGTACATCACTGGGGCCAAGCTTCCTGCCATCCAGGACCTATATACTTGGCGTTGTCAGAGGAAGGTCCAAAAAATTGCCAAAGATTCCAGCCACCTTAGTCATAGACTGTTCTCTCTGCTACCACACGGCAAGGGGTACCAGAGTGCCAAGTCTAGGTCCAAAAGGCTCCTTAACAGCTTCTACCCCCAAGCCATAAGACTGCTGAATAATTAATCAAATGGCCACCCGGACTAAATGCATTGACCCCCCCCCCCCCCCCCCCCCCCCCCCCCCCCCCCCCCCCCCCCCCCCCCCCCCGCCGACTAGGGGTTAAGGGCTTGTCAGTTTGCAATTTACTGTAAGGTCTACACCTGTATTCGGCTCAAGTGACAAATCAAATTGGATTTGATTTTGATTCATGAACTCGGCAGGGGCGGCAGGGTAGCCTAGTGGTTAGAGAGTTGGACTAGTAACTGAAAGGTTGCAAGTTCAAATCCCCAAGCTGACAAGGTCTGTCGTTGACAAGGAATCTGTCGTTCTGCCCCTGAACAGGCAGTTAACCCACTGTTCCTAGGCCGTCATTGAAAATAAGAATTTGTTCTTAACTGACTTGCCTAGTTAAATAAAGGTAAAAAAATAAAAAACTCAGACCTCTCATCTGTCTTCAAGATGGCAAATGCAAAGCTCCTCTTGTCTATTGTGTGTGTGGGTGGGTGGAGCTCTCCTCAGAATATATGCCCACTACTCCTGGTCTGCCTTCCATGTGCCTCTGCATACTAGGATGAGCCTGGAGAAACAGAATACTTTCATTATTTGTATCCTATTCTCAGCACAGATACTCTTTGTGTCCGGTGAAGTCCTGCTGCCACAGCAAAATCAAACAGGTACAGGCCAATAAGTCAAGGTTGGATGTGGTGAAGTGATGCAGTCATTTATCTCAGTCCTCAGACTTTGTACCGTTGATTTCTTTCTCACTCTCTCTCTCTTACAGCTGTCTTTCACAATTCAATTCAAAGTGTTTTATTGGCATGGGGAAATGTTTTACATTTCCAAAGCAAGTGAAATAGATAATAAACAAAAGTGAAATAAACAATAAAAATGAACAGTAAACATTACACTCACAAAAGTTCCAAAGGAATTTCAAATGTCATATTATGGCTATATACAGTGTTGTAACGATGTGCAAATAGTTAAAGTATAAAATATGGGTTGTATTTACAATGGTGTTTGTTCTTCACTGGTTGCCCGTTTCTTGTGGCAACAGGTCACACATTTTGTTGCTGTGATTGCAAACTGGTATTTCACACAATAGGTGTCAGAAGTTATCAAAATTGGATTTGTTTTCAAATTCTTTGTGGGTCTGTATAATCTGTGGGAAATATGTCTCTAATATGGTCATACATTTGGCAGGAGGTTAAGAAGTACTGCTCAGTTTCCACCTCATTTTGAGGGCAGTGAGCACATAGCCTGTCTTCTCTTGAGAGCCAGGTCTGCATACCGCGGCCTTTCTCAATAGCAAGGCTATGTGCTCACTGAGTCTGTATGTACATAGTCAAAGCTTTCCTTCATTTTGGGTCAGTCACAGTGGTCAGGTATTCTCTCTCGCTCTCTGTCTCGCTCTCTGTCTGTCTGTCACTAGACCCAGTGCTCGAGGGGGGATGGGCTGCTACTCGTGGAGGGTCATTTTTAGCCACCCCCAGTAAAATACTGTGTAAAGCTCCATAGTGGCAGTGTAATAGTAGTTGTAGCCTTTAACACAGTTGCTGCCAGCTTCTCTCTCTCCAGAACCCAGGTCACAGGCCTGGGAATTATCTGCAAACTTTACATTTTTGTATCACTCCTTTCGCTTCCAGTACATCTGGATACTTGTCATTCAGGCCCAAGTTTTCTTCCAATAGATTCTAGTAAAATTCTTAACTTTTTGATTGAACTCCTTCTCAGGTTCTTGCCTTTTTGGTTACTCTTTTAAAATGCTTCTGAAACCATTTCCCCCCCACTGTATGTCCAGGGCATGTTCCAGGTCTGATGGCATCATTTCTTAATTTGTTGATCTGTTCACTTGAAAAACGACAGATGTGTTTGTAGATTTTGCACAAAACTAGTGGTAATTGGGGGGTCTGGATTACTTCCAGTACCCAGATCACTTACTGCCATTACTCAGAGCAAGGACAATGGAGTTCGTACTGTGGTATTGAGAAAGACCTGTAAGTGTCTGGGTGAAGTCCTGCTGCTTGTGGTTCTCATGATGACATGGTCAGGATTTTTGTCCCTCTGAATCCCATGGACACATGGCCTCTTCTTTAAATCAAACTCTAATTATATTTGTCACATGCTTCTTAAACAACAGGTGTAGACTAACAGTGAAATGCTTACTTACGGGTCATTCCCAACAATGCAGAGGGAAAAATAGAGAAATAGTCGAAAAAGAATAACACAAGGAATGCAGGGATACGAGGTAGTTGAGGTAGATATGTACATATAGGTAGGGATAAAGTGACTAGGCAACAGGATAGATAATAAACAGTAGCAGCCGCGTATGTGATGAGTCAAAAGAGTTAGCCTATTTCCAAACCAGGCAGTTAGAATGTTCTTACTCAGGCAGAACAATGATGCATCGCTGAAACATCATTACAGGAAATAAGTGTTGGAGGGCTGCGTCACAGGAGCACTGATGTTTAATTTTGCCTGACACACTCAGACTCACACTCACACTCTCTCTCACACTCCTCCGATCTGCCCTGCTCCTGAAAACAGCAAGTGGAACTTTAAAGACTGTGCGCAATCTGCTGACTGGTCGGTGTGGAAACATGATCGGCTCAGTGCCCACACCCCTCAGCTTTCCCAGAACCCTATGATGCTAACACTGAGGCCCTCCACCAGCCCAGAATTGCAGGGCTCCTGAAGGGAGAAGGAGACACAGGCTGGATCAGTCTCTCTCCCTTTCTTTCTCTCTCCCCATCTCTCTCTACCCCCCCTCCTCTCTCTCTCACACTCCTCCGCTCTCATTTAACACATATGACGAGGACCAGAAGGCACTGTAGTAACTACACCATTCTTGATGATTAGAACTCTTTATTATTATTTATCTGTATTTCAGGAGGGTCTCTTCAAAATTCCTTTCAGATGAGTCAGTTCAGTAAAGGTGTGACCAGTCTTACTCTGAGGAAAGTGTGGCTACTCTTTAAGTTCACAGTCTTTAATGTAAACGTAACCACCTCCCAACCCCGGGCCAGTGTTAACTGTCATGCTTTACCAATTGGGAGCAATTGACCTATTGACAGCTGTAGAAATGAGCACTCTTTACCTGTGAAAAGGATAGGCGGTGCAGTCTGTCTACCTGTGTAGTCATCACTCTGCACCCAGGGCTATAGGGAAGGAGAGAGCAAAGAGGGAGATGGGGCTCTCAGTTGGTCTTCGGATAGCTATGGGTGTGTGGAATAGAGAGCGTGCGTATTGGCTTTCCTATGAGCCGACTATTGTGATGGGCCCTTCTGTTGGGAAACTAAATGTCTGAAATGTATTGTCCCACCATCGTTCCCTAACCTTTATCTTGGCTTCATGCCAAATGGTGCCCAATTCCCTAAATAGTGAACTACAGCCCTGGGCCCTGTAACGGTTTTCTTCATCTGAAGGAGAGGCGGACCAAACTGCAGCGTGGTGGTTATTCATGTTTTTAATAAAGACGACTGACTATACATGAACAGAATAAACAAAACAAGAAAAGTGACAACCTAAACAGTCCTATCTGGTGCAAACACAGAGACAGGAACAATCACCCACAAACACACAGTGAAACCCAGGCTACCTAAATATGGTTCCCAATCAGAGACAATGACTAGCACCTGCCTCTGATTGAGAACCATATCAGGCCAGACATAGAAATAGACAAACAAGACATCCAACATAGAATGCCCACTCAGATCACACCCTGACCAACCAAAACATAGAAACATACAAAGCAAACTATGGTCAGGGTGTGACAGGCCCTGGTCAAAAGTGGTGCACTCTATTGGAAATAGGGTGCCATTTGGGATGCAGGCCATGAGAACCTGCTCTAATGAGAGGAAGGTTAAGAGACCAAACAGACCCAGTATGTTGCTGTTGGCTCTGCAGAGCCCAGGGTGGCTACATGAGAACCCACCAGGGCCCAAGGTGGCAAGATGAGAACCCACCAGAGCCCAGGGCCCAAGGTGAAAACATGAGAACCCACCAGGGCCCAAGGTGGCAAGATGAGAACCCACCAGAGCCCAGGGCCCAAGGTGAAAACATGAGAACCCACCAGGGCACAGGGCCCAAGGTGGCAACATGAGAACCCACCAGGGCCCAGGGTGGCAAGATGAGAACCCACCAGAGCCCAGGGCTCAAGGTGGCAACATGAGAACCCACCAGGGCCCCGGGTGGCAACATGATAACCCACCAGGGCCCAAGGTGACAACATGATAACCCACCAGAGCCCAGGGCCCAAGGTGGCAACATGAAAACCCACCCGCTCCTCATTCCTCCCCGCTTAAGGGGAGGTTAGGGTTAGAGACCCAATCAGCTTTTCCCTTCGCCCCTCTGTCGGCTTCTCTCTGCTTTCTCGGCCCACTTCAGACAGTCACTATAATCTGGAAGCTCAAGGACTGGGCCTAAGGACTAAGGAGTTTACATGTTAAGCACTATGCCAGTGTTTCAAAGTATGCGTGTGTATTAATGATTCCCTAGGAATTATGTGACTTAGAGATGGATTGAAAGTGAACAAACAGGCTGATCTATCCCTTTAGAAGGAGTGCTGTGCCGTTGCCTAGGATACAATCACTATTTTGCATCCTATGTCTACAGTCACCTAACACCATCACATGTCTACAGTCACCTAACACCATCCCATGTCTACAGTCATCTAACACCATCAAGTTGTTGGTGAAATCATCTCACGACCAGTTCCAACCCAGCATGTAGGCCTATGTCCTTATTTTCCGTACCACACACTGATCTTAAATTATTGATTAATTTTATAAATGTATTGCTGTTTTTAACAACATATTTCCATCATATTGGTGTTAATGTCTATAGGGTTGGTGTTCATCTCTATAGACTTGGTGTTAATGTCTATAGAATAGACTTGGTGTTATTGTCTATAGACTAGACTTGTGTTAATGTCTATTGACTTAGTGTTAATGTATATAGACTTGGTGTTATTGTCTATGGACTAAACTTGGTGTTATTGTCTATAGTCTAGACTTGATGTTAATCTATATAGACTTGTTGTTAATGTATATAGACTTTGTGTTAATGTCTATAGACTTGGTGTTTATGTCTATAGGCTTGGTGTTCATGTCTATAGAATATACTTGGTGTTATTGTCTATAGACTAGGCTTGGTGTTCATGTCTATAGAATATACTTGGTGTTATTGTCTATAGACTAGGCTTGGTGTTCATGTCTATAGAATATACTTGGTGTTATTGTCTATAGACTAGGCTTGGTGTTCATGTCTATAGAATATACTTGGTGTTATTGTCTATAGACTAGGCTTGGTGTTAATTTCTATAGAATATACTTGGTGTTATTGTCTATAGGCTTGGTGTTAATTTCTATAGAATATACTTGGTGTTATTGTCTATAGAATATACTTGGTGTTATTGTCTATAGACTAGACTTGGTGTTAATGTATATAGACTAGACTTGGTGTTAAATTCTATAGGCTTGGTGTTAATGTCTATAGACATTGTGTTATTGTCTATAGACTAGACTTGGTGTTAATGTATATAGACTAGACTTGGTGTTATTGTCTATAGGGTTTGTGTCCATGTCTAGACTGGGCTTGGTGTTAATGCCTATAAACTAGACTTGGTGTTACTGTCTATAGACTAGGCTTGGTGTTACTGTCTATAGACTAGGCTTGGTGTTATTGTCTATAGGGTTGGTGTTTCTGTCTATAGGGTTTGTGTCACTGTCTGTAGACTAGGCTTGGTTTTATTGTCTATAGGATTTGTGTTAATGTCTATAGACTAGGCTTGGTGTTAATGCCTATAGACTAGGCTTGGTGTTAATGTATATAGACTAGGCTTGGTGTTAATACCTATAGACTAGGCTTGGTGTTAATGTCAATAGACTAGGCTTGGTGTTAATGTATATAGACTAGGCTTGGTGTTAATGTATAGAGACTAGGCTTGGTGTTAATGTATATAGGCTTGGTGTTGATGTATATAGGCTTGGTGTTAATGTATATAGGCTTGGTGTTAATGTATATAGGCTTGGTGTTAATGTATATAGGCTTGGTGTTGATGTATATAGGCTTGGTGTTAATGTATATAGGCTTGGTGTTAATACCTATAGACTAGGCTTGGTGTTATTGTCTATAGACTAGGCTTGGAGTTAATGTATATAGGCTTGGTGTTAATACCCATAGACTAGGCTTGGTGTTAATGTATATAGGCTTGGTGTTGATGTATATAGGCTTGGTGTTGATGCCTATGGACTAGGCTTGGTGTTAATGTCAATAGACTTGGCTTGGTGTTAATGCCTATAGACTAGGCTTGGTGTTAATGCCTATAGACTAGGCTTGTTGTTAATACCTATAGGCTAGGCTTGGTGTTATTGTCTATAGACTAGTCTTGGTGTTAATGTATATAGGCTAGGTGTTAATACCTATAGACTAGGCTTGGTGTTATTGTCTATAGACTAGGCTTGGTGTTATTGTCTATAGACTAGGCTTGGTGTTAATGTCTATAGACTAGGCTTGGTGTTAATACCTATAGACTAGGCTTGGTGTTAATGCCTATAGACTAGGCTTGTTGTTAATACCTATAGACTAGGCTTGGTGTTAATGTCAATAGACTAGGCTTGGTGTTAATGTCAATAGACTAGGCTTGGTGTTAATGTATATAGACTAGGCTTGGTGTTAATGTATATAGACTAGGCTTGGTGTTAATGTATATAGGCTTGGTGTTAATACCTATAGACTAGGCTTGGTGTTAATGTCAATAGACTAGGCTTGGTGTTAATGTAAATAGACTAGGCTTGGTGTTAATGTATATAGACTAGGCTTGGTGTTAATGTATATAGGCTTGGCATTAATACCTATAGACTAGGCTTGGTGTTATTGTCTATAGACTAGGCTTGGTGTTATTGTCTATAGACTAGGCTTGGTGTTAATGTATATAGGCTTGGTGTTAATACCTATAGACTAGGCTTGGTGTTATTGTCTATAGACTAGGCTTGGTGTTAATGTATATAGGCTTGGTGTTAATACCTATAGACTAGGCTTGGTGTTATTGTCTATAGACTAGGCTTGGTGTTAATACCTATAGACTAGGCTTGGTGTTATTGTCTATAGACTAGGCTTGGTGTTAATGTCTATAGACTAGGCTTGGTGTTGATGCCAATAGACTAGGCTTGGTGTTAATGCCTATAGACTAGGCTTGGTGTTATTGTCTATAGACTAGGCTTGGAGTTAATGCCTATAGACTAGGCTTGGTGTTAATGCCTATAGACTAGGCTTGGTGTTAATGTCTATAGACTAGGCTTGGTGTTAATGTCTATAGACTAGACTATGTTCTAGGATGGTGTGGTAGGGTTAACCTGTGGTCTGGTATGGTGTGGTAGGGTTAACCTGTTGTCTGGTATGGTGTGGTAGGGTTAACCTGTGGTCTGGTATGGTGTGGTAGGGTTAACCTGTGGTCTGGTATGGTGTGGTAGGGTTAACCTGTGGTCTGGTATGGTGTGGTAGGGTTAACCTGTGGTCTGGTATGGTGTGGTAGGGTTAACCTGTGGTCTGGTATGGTGTGGTAGGGTTAACCTGTGGTCTGGTATGGTGTGGTAGGGTTAACCTGTGGTCTTGTATGGTGTGGTAGGGTTAACCTGTGGTCTGGTATGGTGTGGTAGGGTTAACCTGTTGTCTGGTATGGTGTGGTAGGGTTAACCTGTGGTCTGGTATGATGTGGTAGGGTTAACCTGTGGTCTGGTATGGTGTGGTAGGGTTAACCTGTGGTCTGGTATGGTGTGGTAGGGTTATCCTGTGGTCTGGTATGGTGTGGTAGGGTTAACCTGTGGTCTGGTATGGTGTGGTAGGGTTATCCTGTGGTCTGGTATGGTGTGGTAGGGTTAACCTGTGGTCTGGTATGGTGTGGTAGGGTTAACCTGTTGTCTGGTATGGTGTGGTAGGGTTAACCTGTGGTCTGGTATGGTGTGGTAGGATTAACCTGTGGTCTGGTATGGTGTGGTAGGGTTATCCTGTGGTCTGGTATGGTGTGGTAGGGTTAACCTGTGGTCTGGTATGGTGTGGTAGGGTTATCCTGTGGTCTGGTATGGTGTGGTAGGGTTAACCTGTGGTCTGGTATGGTGTGGTAGGGTTAACCTGTGGTCTTGTATGGTGTGGTAGGGTTAACCTGTTGTCTGGTATGGTGTGGTAGGGTTAACCTGTGGTCTGGTATGGTGTGGTAGGGTTAACCTGTGGTCTGGTATGGTGTGGTAGGGTTAACCTGTTGTCTGGTATGGTGTGGTAGGGTTAACCTGTTGTCTGGTATGGTGTGGTAGGGTTAACCTGTTGTCTGGTATGGTGTGGTAGGGTTAACCTGTGGTCTGGTATGGTGTGGTAGGGTTAACCTGTGGTCTGGTATGGTGTGGTAGGGTTAACCTGTTGTCTGGTATGGTGTGGTAGGGTTAACCTGTGGTCTGGTATGGTGTGGTAGGGTTAACCTGTGGTCTGGTATGGTGTGGTAGGGTTATCCTGTGGTCTGGTATGGTGTGGTAGGGTTAACCTGTGGTCTGGTATGGTGTGGTAGGGTTATCCTATGTTCTAGGATGATGTGGTAGGATTAACCTATGGTGATGGTAGGGTTATTCTGTGTCTGGGATGATGTGGTAGGGTTAACCTATGGGGATGGTAGGGTTATTCTGTGTCTGGGATGATGTGGTAGGGTTAACCTATGGGGATGGTAGGGTTATTCTGTGTCTGGGATGATGTGGTAGGGTTAACCTATGGGGATGGTAGGGTTATTCTGTGTCTGGGATGATGTGGTAGGGTTAACCTATGGGGATGGTAGGGGTATTCTTTGGTCTTGGTGTGGTAGGACTATCAGTTTTCACCAGGCTCACCCTGACCTCCTGAAGGCGAAGACTCTGGCACAGAGAACACATTAGACCTAAGTCCTGCTTAAGAGTTCATAATCAAAAACATTCTACAGATCCCAACTCCCTTTCTCCAAGCTCAGAGTACAGGCGCATGCCAACAGCTTGTTGTGCATTGGACTCTTCGACAGACCAAATGTCTCTATCGGACTCACTGGCCAATAGACAGTGTATCTGCTGTGGAATTCTTCCTCTTCCTTACAGTCTATGATCAGAGCCCAGACTCTCCAGGATACAAGGACAGTCGCACCTCATTGACAATGTCAATCACCACCTCTATACTTTAAGCCAGTATGTTGGCTCCCTCTATACCTTAAGCCAGTATGTTGGCTCCCTTTATACCTTAGCCAGTATGTTGGCTCCCTCTATACCTTAGCCAGTATGTTTGCTCCCTCTATACCTTAGCCAGTATGTTGACTCCCTCTATACCTTAGCCAGTATGTTTGCTCCCTCTATACCTTAGCCAGTATGTTGGCTCCCTCTATACCTTAGCCAGTATGTTGGCTCCCTCTATACCTTAAGCCAGTATGTTGGCTCCCTCTATACCTTAAGTCAGTATGTTGACACCCTCCATACCTTAGCCAGTATGTTGGCTCCCTCTATACCTTAGCCAGTATGTTTGCTCCCTCTATACCTTAGCCAGTATGTTGGCTCCCTCTATACCTTAGCCAGTATGTTGGCTCCCTCTATACCTTAAGCCAGTATGTTGGCTCCCTCTATACTTTAAGCCAGTATGTTGGCTCCCTCTATACCTTAAGCCAGTATGTTGGCTCCCTTTATACCTTAGCCAGTATGTTGGCTCCCTCTATACCTTAGCCAGTATGTTGTCTCCCTCTATACCTTAGCCAGTATGTTGGCTCCCTCTATACCTTAGCCAGCATGTTAACTACCTCTGTACCTTAGCCAGTATGTTGGCTCCCTCTATACCTTAGCCAGTATGTTGGCTCCCTCTATACCTTAGCCAGTATGTTGGCTCCCTTTATACCTTAGCCAGTATGTTGGCTCCCTCTATACCTTAGCCAGTATGTTGGCTCCCTTTATACCTTAGCCAGTATGTTGGCTCCCTCTATACCTTAAGCCAGTATGTTGGCTCCCTCTATACCTTAAGCCAGTATGTTGGCTCCCTCTATACCTTAAGCCAGTATGTTGGCTCCCTCTATACCTTAAGCCAGTATGTTGGCTCCCTCTATACCTTAAGCCAGTATGTTGACTCCCTCTATACCTTAAGCCAGTATGCAGTTAAAGGAAATAAAGATAAATGGATTATGCGGCTGGAAGAGAGATCCATAGAGATGAGGGATATAGAAACAGGCTACCTCTTTAAGCTACACTATATACCGTATACATATAACAAAACAAGTATGTGGACAATCCTTCAAATTGGTGGATTTGGCTGTTTCAACCACACGTGTTGCTGACATGTGTATAAAATTGAGCACACTGCCATGCAATCTCCATAGACAAACGTTGACAGTAGACTTTCAACGTGGCACGGTCATAGGATGCTACCTTTCCAACAAGTCCGTTTGTCAAATTTCTGCCCTGCTAGAGCTGCCCCGGTCAACTGTAAGTGCTGTTATTATGAAGTAGAAATGTCTAGGAGAAAAAAAGGCTCAGCCACGAAGTGGTAGGCCACACAAGCTCACAGAATGGGACTGCCGAGTGCTGTCCTCAGTTGCAAAACTCACTACCGAGTTCAAACTCCCTCTGGAATCAACGTCAGCACAAGAACTGTTCGGCGGGTACTTCATGAAATGGGTTTCCATAGCCGAGCAGCCGCACACAAGCCTAAGATCACCATGCGCAATGCCAAGCATCGGCTGGATTAGTGTAGAGTAAGCTGCCATCGGACTCTGGAGCAGTGAAAACCGGTTCTCTGGAGTGATGAATCACGCTTCACCATCTGACAGTCTGACTGACTAATCTGGGTTTGGCGGATGCCAGGAGAACTCTACCTGCCCGAATGCATAGTGCCAACTATAAAGTTTGGTGGAGGAGGAATAGTGGCCTAGGGCTGTTTTTCATGGTTCGGTCTAGGCCCCTTAGTTCCAGTGAAGGGAAACCTTAACGCTACAGCATACAATGACATTCTAGACGATTCTGTGCAACAGTTTGGGGAAGGCCCTTTCCTGTTTCAGCATGACAATGCCCCTGTGCACAAAGCGAGGTCCATAAAGAAATGGTTTGTCAAGATCAGTATGGAATAACTTGACTGGCCTGGAAGGAGTCCTGAACTCAACCCCATCGAACTCCTTTGGGATGAATTGGAATGCAGACTGCGAGCCAGGCCTAATCACCCAACATCAGTGCTTGACCTCACTAATGCTCTTGTGGCTGTGTGGAAGCAAGTGCCCGCAGCATCGTTCCAACATCTAGTGGAAAGCCTTCCCAGAAGAGTGGAGGTTGTTATAGCAGCAAAAGGGGGACCAACTCCATATTAATGCCCATGATTTTGAAATTAGATGTTTGACGAGCCGGTGTCCACATACTTTTGGCCATGTAGTGTACTTTAGATCCCCCAAGTGGAGCCAGCAGCAGCAGCATAGGGTAAGGCATTTAGGTTTAAATGGACAAAACAGATTGTGTTTTAAAAGGTCCAGCCTGCAATTTCCTCTCCCCACAATTCCCTATCATCCCCTCACACAACTCTTTCTCTTCTCTTTTTCTCTCTTTCCTTTTCTCGCTCTCTCTCGCTCTCTCTCTCTCTCTGATGTATACACACACACACAAAGCAAACGTGCAATCACACTGACAGACAATCTCATGAAAAACATGTTTTTTGGTAGTTTCTGTTTAATTCCCCTAGAGAGAGGTTAAACGGTATGTGGACTCAACTCCCTCCATACCTTAAACAGTATGTTGACTCCCTCTATACCTTAAGCCAGTATGTTGACTCCCTCTATACCTTAAGCCAGTATGTTGACTCCCTCTATACTTTAAGCCAGTATGTTGACTCCCTCTGTAACTTAAGCCAGTATGTTGACTCCCTCTGTACTTTAAGCCAGTATGTTGACTCCCTCCGTACTTTAAGCCAGTATGTTGACTCCCTCCGTACTTTAAGCCAGTATGTTGACTCCCTCTATACTTTAAGCCAGTATGTTGACTCCCTCCTTACCTTAAGCCAGTGTGTTGACTCCCTCTATACTTTAAGCCAGTATGTTGACTCCCTCTTTAACTTAAGCCAGTATGTTGACTCCCTCCTTACCTTAAGCCTTGTGTTGTCTTAAGAGTCAAAAATGACCCGCCACAGCAGAGAAATTTGATGATTTTTCCTAGAGTGACCCCAACATTAGAAAAAGTGAAACATCACCTTTGTTCATATTTCCATGAAAGCTGTACACCACCAGGGTACAAAGATTGTCTTAGGGTCATTTTTGACCCGGCAGTTATAAAATAATTTACACACCACAAAGACACACACACACACACATGCACACAATGAGAAATGGAGACTATGTGTGCTACTGATTGAACTCAGACAAAACTAAAACTTTCTTGCGCATGTGCAGCATCTCCCCTCCACGACCCCACACATGACTCAAGTTCACAGACAACATTTTTTTTAAATTCTGACAAAATAAACAACATTTCAGACAAAATAAAAGTTTCTTGAAAGCATTGTTTACTAATGGGGAATGCAGTCAGAGGCTATAAAGGTGCTGCAGATGGTAGTCCCCCCAGTTCTCTCTTTGCTGAAGCCATGAATGCACGTTTCAGTGCCCAGCAGGTCCAGGAGGAACAAGAGAACAGTGATTTAAAAGAGGAGGAGGTGTCTGAAGAAGAAGATGGGGAAGAATATAACCCAGAGCACGATGCATCATCTGCAGATGAAAAATAAATCCCCCAAGCTGAAAGAGAGACATTTTTGTCGAAGAACAGCAAAATAACATTGTCCTTGTCACCATATGACAACCAGGGCAGGATGGCAGCACAAAATGTCATAAGGATGACCCCAGGGCCCACATGTGACAATTTCTTCACCTCTTATGAACTCAGCCAGCAGCTCCTGAAGAGGAACATCACCATGGTTGGCACAGTTAGAAAGAACAAGCCCACCCCCACTCTAGTTTCTTACGTCTTACGTCCCAAAGAAGAACAAGAATGTGGTCCTCCTGAGCACACTGCACAAAACGTCTGAGATCAGTGATCGTGAGGACAGGAAGCAAGCCATCATCCTGGACTACAACCACAACAAAGGAGGCGTGGACAATCTGGACAAGGTGATTGGAACTTACAGCTGCAGGAGGATGACTGCCCGCTGGCCCCTAGTCATCTTCCATAATATCGTTGATGTGTCCTCATACAATGCCTTTGTGATATGGAACAAGATCATCCCTACCTGGATGCCCGATCAGCAGAACAAGAGGAGGGTGTTCCTGGAGCAGCTAGGAAAGGGACTTGTAACCACATACATTCAAAGAAGGGAGCCCCTCGCCCGCACAGCAGCCTCTTAAACGCTTGTGAAAGCTGTTCAGGGGGCTGAATCTTGTCCTGATCCACCTGAGGCTGCAGCTGGAGCAGACAAGAGGAGGAGATGCCAGTTATGCCCCCCAACGAAGGACTGTAAAACAAATACTGTGTGCTGCACATGTGAGAAATACATCTGCCAAGTCCATGCACACACACTTGCATACTGTCCTACATGTGCTAATTAGAGTTGATTGATTTATGTTCTTCACGTTTTTGTTTTGTATCTATTTTATTATTATTTATTGTTGTTGTTTATACACCTTGTGGGTGGGGGCTAGGGTTGCAAAGGGTCGGAAACCTTTTGGTAAATGTCTGGAATTTTCAAAAAAGTTGTCTTATAACAGTGAACCTTTTTTGTGGGATACACATAAGGCAATTCTAGGTCTTGTGGCATATTATGGTTAAACTATCCCCAATTCAATCGAATTGCAACCCTCTCCATGCACAGTGCAACTGATGATCAAGATCTTGTACACTCATGAGATGCTATTGAGCCCACACTACTTCACTATCTAAGCCAAGCACTACATGTTTTCTGGTAAGTTTTGATTACAATACTGGGTGGGGTGAATATATTTTATATGACATACATAATTTTTTGTTAACTAGTAAATAGTAGACTACAGCAAAGTGTGTTTAAATCATTTCTAACAATTTCTGCTAGTTAATTTTTGCTACCATGTGGGTTTTAGCGTGCTTGAGCCTGCTAACTGAGGAGTGTTAATTCACCTGTTTCCATAGATAGATGTTTCATTTTAAAACCAATCAACAAATATGTTGTTTAATCTAACTGCTTAACTATTTATTTGTAAATTAATTTGTATTTCTTTTTTTTACTAATTTGTTTCTAATCTTTACAGGAAAATGCCATGGGCACTATCTAATGTGTGGAGACATTTCACTGCAGCTAATGTAGAAGGAAAAGCTGTGTACATTTGCAAATACTGTCCCAAATCATAGGTGAAGAATGCAACAAAGATGCAGAATCATCTGGCCAAGTGCATAAAGTTCCCTCAGCGCTCACAACAAGAAACCTCTGACAAAGTCCCTCTACTTCTATCCGAGGGGAAAATTATGAATCAGACACCTTATCGATAGCAACAGCTCATGGTCATCCTTTTTTATTCAATGGAGGAGCGTAGTCAGAAAAATGCTGATGAATGTCTTGCTCGAGCTGTGTATGCAACTGGTTCACCTCTGATGCTCACAGGCAATGGGTATTGGAAGAGATTTCTGAATGTTCTTTGCCCAGCATATACCCCTCCAACCAGACATGCTTTATCTACTCATTTGCTGGATGCAGAGTACAACAGAGGTCAAGTGAAGGTCAAGAAAATCATAGAGAAAGTAGACTGTATTGCAATCATCTCGAATGGTTGAATGTTCGTGGGCAAGGAGTAATTAACTACATCATCTCCACCCCTCAACCAGTATTCTACAAGAGCACAGACACAAGGGACAACAGACACACCGGTCTCTACATCGAGATGAGCTAAAGGCAGTCATCAATGACCTTGGACCACAGAAGGTATTTGCACTGGTGACAGACAGTGCTGCGAACATGAAGGCTGCTTGGTCTAAAGTGGAGGAGTCCTACCCTCATATCACACCCATTGGCTGTGCTACTCATGCATTGAATCTGCTCCTCAAGGACATTATGGCACTGAAAACAATGGATACACTCTACAAGAGAGCCATGGAAATGGTTAGGTATGTGAAGGGTCATCAAGTTATAGCAGCAATCTACCTCACCAAACAAAGTGAGAAGAATAAGAGCACCATACTGAAGCTGCCCAGCTACACCCGTTGGGGGTGGTGTTGTCATCATGTTTGACAGTCTCCTGGAGGGGAAGGAGTCTCTCCAAGAAGTGGCCATATCACAGTCTGCCCGATATGGAAAGCCCCATCAAGAGAATCCTCCTGGAGAGAGTGGTAAGCAGCCTGAAACTCCTGAAACCTATAGCAGTAGCCATTGCACGGATTGATGGAGACAATGCCATCCTGTCTGATGTTAAGACTCTGCTTGCAGATTAAGGGAATAAATCCATACTGCCCTGCCCACTTCACTGTTGCTCCAAGCAGAGGAAATTGCAGTTCTGAAATACATTAAAAAGTGTGAAGACTTCTGCCTGATGCCCATACAGGTCACAGCGTACATGTTGGACCCCAAGTATGCTGGCAAGAGTATCCTGTCTGGTGCAGAGATCAACAAGGCCTATGGTGTTATCACTACCGTGTCTCGCCACCTTGGCCTGGATGAGGGCAAGGTTCTTGACAGTCTGGCGAAGTACACTTCCAAGCAAGGGCTTTGGGATGGAGATGCAATATGGCAGTCGTGCCAACATATCTCATCAGCCACCTGGTGGAAGGGACTTTGTGAATCAGACTCTTTCCCCTGTTGCCTCCATCATCCTCCAAATCCCAACAACATCAGCCATCCTCGGAGCACAACTGGTCCATGAGGGGGAACACACACACCAAAGCACGCAAAAGGCTGACCAATACAAGGATTGAAAAATTGATGTACATCCAGGCAAATTTGAGGCTTTGTGAGCCTGACCACGAGCCATCCTCAACAAGGTTGGAAAGTGACAGTGAAGATGAGGCCTCAGATGTTCAAGAGGTGGATATTGAGGAGGTCCAGGGAGAAGACATGGAAGCCTGAGAGGAAGACAACCAAAGCTTTTGTTTCTAGACTATTGTTTTACAGATGTTGAATGTTGAAACCTTTTTGGGAGATGCGATGGATCATTGGGGATCATTCAGTGTTCCCTTTCTTTTGTTGTTCAGTAAAATCATCACATGTGAAGAGTCAACTCATTTAATTAAAGTTCAATTCGTAACAGTTTTTTACATTTTTATTTCTATTGTAAGGATTTAATCATTTGCCATTATGTCAACAAATGATAATGTAACGGCTCTTGTCGAAAGGAGTGGACCAAAGCGCAGCGTGAAAAGTGTTCATGATTTTTATTATCAAAAACCACTCAAACAAAATAACAAAGTGAAAACGAAGCGAACAGTTCTGTCTGGTACAGATACTAAACAGAAAACAACACCCCACAAAACCCAAAAGGAAAATGACAACTTATATATGATCCCCAATCAGAGACAACGATAAACAGCTGCCTCTGATTGGGAACCACACTTGGCAAATAACAAAGAAATAGAAAACATAGACTTTCCCACCCTAGTCACACCCTGACCTAACCAAACATAGATAATAATAAGGATCTCTAAGGTCAGGGCGTGACAGACAAGGTAAAAGGTTTATGTTTCTGTCTCCATATGATATGGGAAATATATCCAATGCAAAAAACATCTACATTTAAATGGTATTAATATTAATTTACACATATTTCTATTAATTCCCATATATTCTCGTTAATTCCCATATATTCCTGTTAAATCCCATGGAAAGTTTGCACTTCCTGAATATTTCCCAAAATGTGCAACCCTAGTGGAGGCAATGGTTTAAAAAATGGGAGAAGACTAGTATTTTGTAGTTGAATTCCTCATTTTACAATATATGAGAATATATCACTATGTTGTCAAAAATGTTGAAGACTGTTATTGTTTCCCTTCAATAAAATACATTCAAAACTACTTTCTGCACATTTCTGCTACTTTCTTAGGCTATATAAGTGCTATCTCTTTCTAAAAATGAATTATGTTTACGCCTATAGTTGTAGCCACAAACATACATTTTCACAAAGTCTGCTGCCTCTGTTTGTATGATGGCAATTTGCATATACTCCAGAATGTTATGAAGAGTGATCAGATGAATTGCAATTAATTGCAAAGTCCCTATTTGCCATGCAAATGAATTGAATCCCAAAATAACATTTCCACTGCATTTCAGCCCTATCACAAAAGAACCAGCTGACATCATGTCAGTGATTCTCTCGTTAACACAGGTGTGAGTGTTGACAAGGACAAGGCTGGCGATCACTCTGTCATGCTGATTTCGAGTTCGAATAACAGACTGGAAGCTTCAAAAGGAGGGTGGTGCTTGGAATCATTGTTCTTCCTCTGTCAACCATGGTTACCTGCAAGGAAACACGTGCTGTCATCATTGCTTTGCACAAAAAGGGCTTCACACACACATATTGCTGCCAGTAAGATTGCACCTAAATCAACCATTTATCGGATCATCAAGAACTTCAAGGAGAGCGGTTCAATTGTTGTGAAGAAGGCTTCAGGGAGCCCAAGAAAGTCCAGCAAGCGCCAGGACCGTCTCCTAAAGTTGATTCAGCTACGGGATCAGGGCACCACCAGTACAGAGCTTGCTCAGGAATGGCAGCAGGCAGGTGTGAGTGCATCTGCACGCACAGTGAGGCGAAGACTTTTGGAGGATGGCCTGGTGTCAAGAAGGGCAACAAAGAAGCCACTTCTCTCCAGGAAAAACATCAGGGACAGACTGATATTCTGCAAAAGGTACAGGGATTGGACTGCTGAGAACTGGGGTAAAGTCATTTTCTCTGATGAATCCCCTTTCCGATTGTTTAGGGCATCCGGAAAAAAGCTTGGCCGAAGAAGACAAGTTGAGCACTACCATCAGTCCTGTGTCATGCCAACAGTAAAGCATCCTGAGAGCATTCATGTGTGGGGTTGCTTTCCCAGCCAAGGGAGAGGGCTCACTCACAATTTTGCCTAAGAGCACAGCCATGAATAAAGAATGGTACCAACACATCCTCCGAGAGCAACTTCTCCCAACCATCCAGGAACAGTTTGGTGACGAACAATGCCTTTTCCAGCATGATGGAGCACCTTGCCATAAGGCAAAAGGGATAACTAAGTGGCTCGGGGAACAAAACATCAATATTTTGGGTCCATGGCCAGGAAACTCCCCAGACCTTAATCCCATTGAGAACTTGTGATCAATCCTTAAGAGGCAGGTGGACAAACAAAAATCCACAAATTCTGACAAACTCCAAGCATTGATTATGCAAGAATGGGCTGCCATCAGTCAGAAGTTAATTGACAGCATGACAGGGCGGATTGCAGAGGTCTTGAAAAAGAATGGTCAACACTGCAAATGTTGACTATTTGCATCAACTTCATGTAATTGTCAATAAAATCCTTTGACAATTATGAAATGCTTGTAACTATACTTCAGTATTCCATAGTAACATCTGACAAAAATATCTAAAGACACTGAAGCAGCAAGCTTTGTGGAAATTAATATTTGTGTCATTCTCAAAACTTTTGGCCACGACTGTTTGCAGTACCTTTAGCAATAGTAATACTAGTAATAGACCTCTACTTTAGTAAAGAAAACAATTAGGACGTGTTGTAATAAAAACGACTGGTGTCCACTGATTAAATGCAGTCTTTCTGCATTGTGTGTCATGTACTGTCATGTTGTGTCTTGTCTCTGTCCTTTCCCTTCACCCTGTCTCCCTCTGCTGGTCGTTGTTAGGTTACCTTTTCTCCCCCGCTTTCCCCCAGCTATTCCTTGTCTCCTCTGACTACCCATTCACCCCGTTTCCCACCTGTTCCCTTTTTCCCTCTGATTAGGTCCCTATATCTCTCTCTGTTTCTGTTCCTGTCCTTGTCGGATTCTTGTTTGTTGTGTTTCATGCCTGAGCCAGACTATCGTCATGTTTGCTGTAACCTTGTCCTGTCCTGTCGGAATCTGCCGGTCTATCTGAGCCTACCTATGTTTGGTTATTAAAGAAGCTCTGTTTAAGTTAGTTCGCTTTTGGGTCCTCATTCACTCACCATAACAGAAGAATCCGACCAAGAATGGACCCAGCGACTTCGGATCCTCTCCACTCAGCCGTCGGGATCCAGGGAGCGATGCTAGGCAGACACGAGCAGGAAGTGTCTGCTGCTCGACATGCCGTTGAGACCCTGGCCACCCAAGTCTCCAACCTCACAGAACAGGTTCACCATCTCCGCCTCGATCCACCGGCCACTTCCAGGGCTTTCGAATCTCCGGAGCCCAGAATCAATAACCCGCCGTGTTACTCTGGGGAGCCCACTGAATGCCGCTCGTTCCTCACCCAGTGTGATATTGTGTTTTCTCTCCAGCCCAACACTTACTCCAGGAGCACTGCTCGTGTCGCCTACGTCATATCTCTCCTTATTGGACGGGCTCGTGAGTGGGGCACGGCAATCTGGGAGGCAAGGGCTGAGTGTACTAACCAGTATCAGGACTTTAAGGAGGAGATGATACGGGTTTTTGATCGATCTGTTTTTGGGGAGGAGGCTTCCAGGGCCCTGTCTTCCCTATGTCAAGGCAATCGATCCATAACAGACTACTCTATTGAGTTTCGCACTCTTGCTGTCTCCAGTGGCTGGAACGAGCCGGCCTTGCTCGCTCGTCTTCTGGAGGGTTTCCGCGCAGAGGTAAAGGATGAGATTCTCTCCCGGGAGGTTCCTTCCAGCGTGGATTCCTTGATTGAACTCGCTATTCGCATTGAGCGACGGGTTGATCTTCGTCACCGAGCTCGTGGAAAGGAGCTCGCGCTCTCCGTCGCCTCCCTCTCCGCATCACTACCATCTTCCTCTGCCGGCTCGGGTGCTGAGCCCATGCAGCTGGGAGGTATCCGCATCTCGACTAAGGAGAGGGAACGGAGAATCACCAACCGCCTCTGTCTCTATTGCGGTTCCGCTGGTCATTTTGTCACTTCATGTCCAGTAAAAGGCCAGAGCTCGTCAGTAAGCGGAGGGCTACTGGTGAGCGCTACTACTCCTGTCTCTCCTTCAAGATCCTGCACTACCTTGTCGGTCCATCTACGCTGGACCGGTTCGTCAGCTTCCTGCAGTGCCTTAATAGACTCTGGGGCGGAGGGCTGTTTTATGGACGAGACCTGGGCTCGGGAACATGACATTCCTCTCAGACAGTTAAGGGAGTCCACGGCCTTGTTCGCCCTGGATGGTAGTCCTCTCCCCAGGATTCAGCGTGAGACGCTACCTTTAACCCTCACTGTTTCTGGTAATCATAGCGAAACCATTTCTTTTTTAATTTTTCGTTCACCTTTTACACCTGTTGTTTTGGGCCATCCCTGGCTAGTTTGTCATAATCCTTCCATTAATTGGTCTAGTAATTCTATCCTCTCCTGGAACGTCTCTTGTCATGTGAAATGTTTAATGTCTGCTATCCCTCCTGTTTCCTCTGTCTCTTCTTCACAGGAGGAGCCTGGTGATTTGACAGGGGTGCCGGAGGAATATCACGATCTGCGCACGGTGTTCAGTCGGTCCAGGGCCACCTCTCTTCCTCCACACCGGTCGTATGATTGTAGTATTGATCTCCTTCCGGGAACCACCCCCCCCCCGGGGTAGACTATACTCTCTGTCGGCTCCCGAACGTAAGGCTCTCGAAGATTATTTGTCTGTAGCTCTTGACGCCGGTACCATAGTCCCCTCCTCCTCTCCCGCCGGAGCGGGGTTTTTTTTTGTCAAGAAGAAGGACGGGTCTCTGCGCCCCTGCATAGATTATCGAGGGCTGAATGACATAACAGTGAAGAATCGTTATCCGCTTCCTCTTATGTCTTCAGCCTTCGAGATCCTGCAGGGAGCCAGGTTTTTCACTAAGTTGGACCTTCGTAACGCTTACCATCTCGTGCGCATCAGGGAGGGGGACGAGTGGAAGACGGCGTTTAACACTCCGTTAGGGCACTTTGAATACCGGGTTCTTCCTTTCGGCCTCGCTAACGCTCCAGCTGTCTTTCAGGCATTAGTCAATGATGTCCTGAGAGACATGCTGAACATCTTTGTTTTCGTTTACCTTGACGATATCCTGATTTTTTCACCGTCACTCCAGATTCATGTTCAGCACGTTCGACGTGTCCTCCAGCGCCTTTTAGAGAATTGTCTTTTTGTGAAGGCTGAGAAGTGCACTTTTCATGCCTCCTCCGTCACATTTCTCGGTTCTGTTATTTCCGCTGAAGGCATTAAGATGGATCCCGCTAAGGTCCAAGCTGTCATTGATTGGCCCGTCCCTAAGTCACGCGTCGAGCTGCAGCGCTTTCTCGGCTTCGCGAACTTCTATCGTCGTTTCATCCGTAATTTCGGTCAGGTGGCAGCTCCTCTCACAGCCCTTACTTCTGTCAAGACGTGCTTTAAGTGGTCCGTTTCCGCCCAGGGAGCTTTTGATCTCCTCAAGAATCGTTTTACATCCGCTCCTATCCTTGTTACACCTGACGTCTCTAGACAGTTCGTTGTCGAGGTTGACGCGTCAGAGGTGGGCGTGGGAGCCATCCTTTCTCAGCGCTCCCTCTCTGACGACAAGGTCCACCCATGCGCGTATTTTTCTCATCGCCTGTCGCCGTCGGAACGTAACTATGATGTGGGTAACCGCGAACTGCTCGCCATCCGGTTAGCCCTAGGCGAATGGCGACAGTGGTTGGAGGGGGCGACCGTTCCTTTTGTCGTTTGGACTGACCATAGGAACCTTGAGTACATCCGTTCTGCCAAACGACTTAATGCGCGTCAGGCGCGTTGGGCGCTGTTTTTCGCTCGTTTCGAGTTCGTGATTTCTTATCGTCCGGGCTCTAAGAACACCAAGCCTGATGCTTTGTCTCGTCTCTTCAGTTCTTCAGTAGCCTCCACTGACCCCGAGGGGATTCTCCCTGAGGGGCGTGTTGTCGGGTTGACTGTCTGGGGAATTGAGAGGCAGGTAAAACAAGCGCTCACTCACACTCCGTCGCCGCGCGCTTGTCCTAGGAACCTTCTTTTCGTTCCCGTTCCTACTCGTCTGGCCGTTCTTCAGTGGGCTCACTCTGCCAAGTTAGCCGGCCACCCTGGCGTTCGGGGTACGCTTGCTTCCATTCGCCAGCGTTTTTGGTGGCCCACCCGGGAGCATGACACGCGTCGTTTCGTGGCTGCTTGTTCGGTCTGCGCGCAGACTAAGTCCGGTAACTCTCCTCCTGCCGGCCGTCTCAGGCCGCTTCCTATTCCCTCTCGACCGTGGTCTCACATCGCCTTAGATTTTGTCACCGGACTGCCTTCGTCAGCGGGGAAGACTGTTATTCTTACGGTTGTCGATAGGTTCTCTAAGGCGGCTCATTTCATTCCCCTTGCTAAGCTTCCTTCTGCTAAAGAGACGGCACAAATCATCATCAAGAATGTTTTCAGAATTCATGGCCTTCCGTCAGACGTCGTTTCGGACAGAGGTCCGCAATTCACGTCTCAATTTTGGAGGGAGTTTTGCCGTTTGATTGGGGCTTCCGTCAGTCTCTCTTCCGGCTTTCACCCCCAGTCTAACGGTCAAGCAGAACGGGCCAATCAGACTATTGGTCGCATCTTACGCAGTCTTTCTTTTCGTAACCCTGCGTCTTGGTCAGAACAGCTCCCCTGGGCAGAATACGCCCACAACTCGCTTCCTTCGTCTGCGACCGGGCTATCTCCTTTTCAGAGTAGCCTCGGGTACCAGCCTCCGCTGTTCTCATCTCAGTTCGCCGAGTCCAGCGTCCCCTCCGCTCAGGCTTTTGTCCAACGTTGCGAGCGCACCTGGAAGAGGGTCAGGTCTGCACTTTGCCGTTATAGGACGCAGACTGTGAGGGCTGCTAATAAGCGTAGAACTAAGAGTCCTAGATATTGTCGCGGTCAGAGAGTTTGGCTCTCCACTCAGAACCTTCCCCTTAAGACAGCTTCTCACAAGTTGACCCCGCGGTTCATTGGTCCGTTCCGTATTTCTCGGGTCATTAATCCTGTCGCAGTTCGACTTCTTCTTCCGCGATACCTTCGTCGCGTCCACCCGGTCTTCCATGTCTCCTGCATCAAGCCCGTCCTTCGCGCCCCCGCTCGTCTTCCCCCCCCCCCCCCCATCCTTGTCGAGGGCGCACCCATCTACAGGGTCCGTAGAATTTTGGACATGCGTCCTCGGGGCCGTGGTCACCAGTACCTCGTAGATTGGGAGGGGTACGGTCCTGAGGAGAGGAGTTGGGTTCCCTCTCGGGACGTGCTGGACCTTGCGCTGATCGAGGATTTCCTCCGTTGCCGCCAGGTTTCCTCCTCGAGTGCGCCAGGAGGCGCTCGGTGAGTGGGGGGGTACTGTCATGTACTGTCATGTTGTGTCTTGTCTCTGTCCTTTCCCTTCACCCTGTCTCCCTCTGCTGGTCGTTGTTAGGTTACCTTTTCTCCCCCGCTTTCCCCCAGCTGTTCCTTGTCTCCTCTGACTACCCATTCACCCCGTTTCCCACCTGTTCCCTTTTTCCCTCTGATTAGGTCCCTATATCTCTCTCTGTTTCTGTTCCTGTCCTTGTCGGATTCTTGTTTGTTGTGTTTCATGCCTGAGCCAGACTATCGTCATGTTTGCTGTAACCTTGTCCTGTCCTGTCGGAATCTGCCGGTCTATCTGAGCCTACCTATGTTTGGTTATTAAAGAAGCTCTGTTTAAGTTAGTTCGCTTTTGGGTCCTCATTCACTCACCATAACATTGTGAAGAGGGAAACACCAGATATTCACAACGTTTATGATGAATGACAGGTTGTTTCTTCATGCAAAATATATTTGGGGTTTCAAATTAAATTAAGCTACTTTAT
The DNA here is from genome assembly GCF_013265735.2 of Oncorhynchus mykiss. Taxonomy (NCBI): domain Eukaryota; kingdom Metazoa; phylum Chordata; class Actinopteri; order Salmoniformes; family Salmonidae; genus Oncorhynchus; species Oncorhynchus mykiss. The sequence continues at coordinate 19,325,944 of NC_050571.1, read as the reverse complement.
TTTAGGGGTTTATTTAAGCCAGTATGTTGACTCCCTCTTTAACTGAAGCCAGTATGTTGACTCCCTCTATACTTTAAGCCAGTATGTTGACTCCCTCTATACTTTAAGCCAGTATGTTGACTCCCTCCGTACTTTAAGCCAGTATGTTGACTCCCTCTTTAACTGAAGCCAGTATGTTGACTCCCTCTATACTTTAAGCCAGTATGTTGACTCCCTCTATACTTTAAGCCAGTATGTTGACTCCCTCTTTAACTTAAGCCAGTATGTTGATTCCCTCTATACCTTAAGCCAGTTTGCTGTAAAAGGGAATAAAGAGAAATGGGATTATGCGGCTGGAAGAGAGATCCATAGAGATGAGGGATATCGAATCAGGCTACCTCTTTAAGCTGCACTATATATAACAAAAAAAAGTATGACAAAAAAAGATCACTATGCACAATCCTTCAAATTACTGGATCTGGCTGTTTCAACCGCACATGTTGCTGACAGGTGTATAAAATCGAGCACACAGCCATGCAAACAAATGTTGGCACTAGAATTGCCTTACTGAAGAGCTCAGTGACTTTCAACGTGGCACGGTCATAAGATGCTACCTTTCCAACAAGTCAGTTTGTCATATTTCTGCCCTGCTAGAGCTGCCCCGGACAACTGTAAGTGATGTTATTATGAAGTGGAAATGTCTAGGAGCAGCATCGGTTCAGCCACGATGTGGTAGGCCACACAAGCTCACAGAATGGGACTGCCGAGTGCTGAAGCGCTCTGGAAGCAACGTCCGCACAAGAACTGTTCGTTGAGAATTTCATGAAATGGGTTTCCATGGCACACAAGCCTAAGATCACCATGCGCAATGCCAAGCGTTGGTTGTCTTGTAAAGCTCACCGCCATTGGACTCTGGAGCAGTGGAAACGCGTTCTTTGGAGTGATGAATAACGCTTCACCGTCTGACGGACTAATCTGGGTTTGGCGGATGCCAGGGGAACGCTACCTGCCCCAATGCATAGTGGTGGAGGAGGAATAATGGTCTCGCTATAGCATCGTTCCAACATCTAGTGGAAAGCCTTCCCAGAAGAGTGGAGGCTGTTATAGCAGCAAAAGGGGGACCAACTCCATATTAATGCCCATGATTTTGGGATGAGATGTTCGACGAGCCGGCCATGTAGTGTACTTTAGATCCCCCAAGTGGAGCCAGCAGCAGCAGCATAGGGTAAGGCATTTAGGTTTAAATGGACAAAACAGATTGTGTTTTAAAAGGTCCAGCCTGCAATTTCCTCTCCCCACAATTCCCTCTGCTCTCCTCACACAACTCTCTCTCTCTCCCTTTCCCTCTCGCTCGCTCTCTGATGCACACGCACGCACGCACGCACGCACACACACACACACACACACACACACACACACACACACACACACACACACACACACACAAAGCAGCAGTGACCTGCATTCACACTGACAGACAATCTCATGAAAAATAGATGTTTTTTGGTCGTTTCTGTTTAATTCCCCCAGAGAGAGGTTAAACAGACTCCAGGCCAGTCGTCCCTCCAACGTCAAGGAAAGCTCCTCAGAGAGGAGTTTTCAATTCATCACTCTGGCCAAAAGAGAAGGGCAGAGGAGTGAAAAGCAGGTTAACTGGTGAAAGTATGTGGGGGGTGCAGTCTTGTGTCATGCTCCTGTGATCTCTGGGAGGTGGTGCGGTTCTGTTGGACCCCCGAGGAGCAGTTATGGGCCCTGAATCCTGGGCTTTCTCTCAAACAGAAGGCACAGAGCAGTACAGCTGGAAGTCAACACGGAGAGAGAGAGCAGGATTTTAGGTCTACAGGCTTCCAGAGAGAATGAGATTCCAATCTGTGAGAAAGTCTGACCAGGAAGGATTTACTAGAGGTTTTTGCTCCTGATGAGTCAACCATTAACAGTGAAGTGGGAGGACAAAGACGAGTCCAGTGAATTCCTCACTGTGACTCATTTCTTTTCACATTTTCAACCGCCATCCGTTTAAATGTTGGTTCTCGCGTTCTCCTGTGAAATCAGTGATGTGCCACTATCTTGGTAAGACTGCCCCTCTAAACATCTTCCCCATTGGGTACAGATGTCTATTCCACGTTGGTTTAATGTAATTTCATTAAAATGTGGAGACAACGTTGATTCACCCAGTGGGTCCATACTGCTCTCTAGAATTATTCACCATGATTCCCATCTCTGTAAAAGGATTGGCTAAAACTGATTAGAGGATGAATGGACATGATAGAAAGATGTGACTGTCACGCCCTGACCTTAGAGAGCCTTTTTTATTCTCTATTTGGTTAGGTCAGGGTGTGACTTGGGTCGGCAAATCTATGTTTCTATTTCTTTGTTGGTCTAGTATGGTTCCCAATCAGAGGCAGCTGTTTATCGTTGTCTCTGATTGGGGATCACACTTAGGCAGCCCTTTTTCCCACCTTCAGTTGTGGGATCTTGTTTTTGTACAGTTACTGTGTAGCCTACAGAACGTTACGTTCGTTTATCTTTTTTTAGTTTTTTTGGTAGTCATAAAAATTAAAGAAAGATGTACGCTTACCACGCTGCACCTTGGTCTCATTCCAACAACGGACATAACAGTGACAGTTAAAGCTGAACAGCCATTGTTTGAGTGAGAACGGCAAAACTTTTCAACTAAGCCAAAAATGCTTCTCTAACGACCCACCAAATCAAATTTATGCAGGCTCCATCGAGTTACATTTCATGCAAGTCATATTAATCAAATCTGGAATTAGCTTTACGCTAACGGGCATGAGCATGCTCACAGCATGGTGGAGGGAAGGATTTCTGTCTGGTGTTACTCAGGTGGGCACCTTAGTTTTAACCCTGTAATAATGACTAACCAAGGAGCACATTATAGTGATACTGACACACACACACACACACACACACACACACAATCAGTAGTAAGACCAGCACACAAACAACCCAGTGAATCTGTCCAGCCACAGCCCGGTAGCTGAAGAGTAAGGAGGGAGCTGTGGCCAGCTGACAAGGGACTGTGGTTACCATTTCCCACAGACATAAAAAGTGAAACTATCACACTGCCTGCAGACTAGACTGCCTCCAGACTGCTTCCAGGGAGTGTGCCATGTACTGTAGTGTGTGGGCTGGAGAAGCTAGCACTAAAGCCTCGCTCAACACATCACTGCACACCACTATGGATGGCTAACACTAAACACATGAAGCACTAGTTGTACTGTAGTCAGAAATTTTGCATTTTTAGCATTTTTCCTCACACATGTCACTTTGGCAATTGGAAGGGCTGACTTTGTAAAAGGGGCTGAAGATGTGCACGTTACAAGGCAGTAATGACGTGTTGACCTCTGGTGCCCAGGGACTGAACCCGGTGGAAATGTGATGTGATTTATTCAGAAAGACTGTTCTAGACGTGCTGCTCACAGGGGACTGATCCTAGACGTGCTGCCCACAGGGGACTGATCTAGACGTGCTGCTCACAGGGGACTGATCTAGACGTGCTCCTCACAGGGGACTGATCTAGACGTGCTGCTCACAGGGGACTGATCTAGACGTGCTCCTCACAGGGGACTGATCTAGACGTGCTGCTCACAGGGGACTGATCTAGACGTGCTCCTCACAGGGGACTGATCTAGACGTGCTGCTCACAGGGGACTGATCTAGACGTGCTGCTCACAGGGGACTATTCTAGACTGCTGGTCTCCACATCCAACATGTTTTTAAGAGGAGAGCATGGAGATGGAACAGAAGACCACAGATCCTTTCTGTGTTTTATTTCTCTGTCTGCCTTTCTCTCACTCTCCTACGCATTTTATTCTCCCTCCCTCGTTAAATCACCCCCTCAAATTCCCCCTGCCCACTCTACCTTTTATTTCATCTTAATATCTGCTCACAGACATTGTTTTTCTAATCCTCAGATCAGAGCACACCAGCTTCTGTTTAATGTTAATGTTAGGTTGATCTCAGTTCAAATTATAGTCAGTACCAGGCTCAGCATTGTTCTGTTCTGTATGGCAGAAGGTTGATCTCAGTTCAAATTATAGTCAGTACCAGGCTCAGCATTGTTCTGTTCTGTATGGCAGAAGGTTGATCTCAGTTCAAATTATAGTCAGTACCAGGCTCAGCATTGTTCTGTTCTGTATGGCAGAAGGTTGATCTCAGTTCAAATTATAGTCAGTACCAGGCTCAGCATTGTTCTGTTCTGTATGGCAGAAGGTTGATCTCAGTTCAAATTATAGTCAGTACCAGGCTCAGCATTGTTCTGTTCTGTATGGCAGAAGGTTGATCTCAGTTCAAATTATAGTCAGTACCAGGCTCAGCATTGTTCTGTTCTGTATGGCAGCCCATATTTACCTGAAGTAGCAAACATTGTAGCTGCATATTACTGATTGATTCAGTTGTCTGTAATCTACTGTAGGTCCCATTATAACACTGTTACGTCTCCGTCTCATCCCAGGCCCTCCCCACGTGGCAGAGAAGATCGCCCACAGGCAGACGGTGCGGATCGGGCGCACCATGAAGCTGCAGTGCCCCGTGGAGGGCGACCCTCCACCACTCATCATGTGGGCAAAGGATGGCCGCAACATCCACAGTGGCTGGATGCGCTTCCGGGTGCTTCGGCAGGCACTGCGCATCAAAGAGGTGGAGGCCGAAGACGCAGGTACCTTCATCTGCAAGGCCACCAATGGCTTCGGCAGCGTCAATATCAACTACACCCTCATCGTCGTCGGTGAGTCTCCTCCCCCCTCCCATCCAATTTGCCGGGTCCCAGATCTGTTTATTGTCTTGGGGTGTGACAATGACCAAGACAGCACGAACAGACCTGAAACCAAGCTATACACTACTACACAGTCAGTACAGTATCTCCTCCTCTACCTCGACGGGAGCCAAGTGGATCTAATATGTTTTATGATTTCACACGGCTGCTCTACCACTGGTTGGTTGGTTAGTGGTTCTCCTCATATCATTCTTATCAGTGGAATGGCTCCATTCATGTTGTTAGAGAATCACCACCACCACCCTGACGCCAGGCCAAAAACCAGTGAAATTGGACAATAAGACACAGAAATAATAATCCTACTACTCTCCTCCTCCTTGGTTCTCTGTGACCCCAACCACCCCCCAGCCCTGTCTATGAGTGGTGCCTGCCTGTGTTCAGGTGTGATGGTTATAAGCCATGTCATGTCTGAGGCTGTCTGCCTAATGAATCAGGGTCTAATTTGGCAGGGTGTCCTGGGGAGAGATGGACGCTGGGATGGAGGGGGGTCATCCATCCATGGGCTGGTCTTGTGATTGCCCTCCCTCCTTCCAAACCCCAACTATTTAAGGACTTGAACCCTCATGCCACGGATGAGTGTGTGTGTGTGTTTGTGTGAGTGAAAGAGAGAGAGAGCTTTTCCTATTCAGATTGTTTTGGTTGAACGTGTGTGCTTGCATATGAGTGAGTTTGACTGTGTGTGACTTTGTGTGTTCGAGGCCAGTGTGGAGCGTGCTCATTCCCAATGCCAGGGTTTTATCTTGAGAGGTTGTTTTCTTTAGCTGGTCATTATTCATAGTCTGACTAGTGTCCTAACAACTCAGGGAAATGTTGGAATGAACATGCTCAGACAGATGTCTGTAGACACTTAACTGATATTGTAAAAAAGCCAAACTGGCAACAATTATTGCCGTCTTTGGGAACACAAACAAGTTCTCCATCAGTCTAAACAGAGCCGGTGTTTAAACAGCAGGAACTGGGCTTCAGCGTATGTGGCCCCTGGCTGCGTGGCCAGAATGGCTGCCATTGGGACAAAGGAAGGAGGGTAATTAACTCCACTGGTGGTAAATCAGACTCAAAAAGGAGGGAAACCATTACCACGGACCCACCCTCAGCCTCATATTGGCCACATCCCAAATGGCACCCTATTCCCTATATAGTGCAAAAGTAGTGCACTATATATGGAATTAGGGTGCCTTTTGGGCTATGTTCACTACCACAGTACTAACGGACACTCACATTGGCTCTGTTCACTACCACAGTACTAACGGACCCTCACATTGGCTCAGTTTACTACCACAGTACTAACGGACCCTCACACTGGGTCTGTTCAGTACTAACGGACCCTCACATTGGCTCTGTTCACTATAAATCAACCACAGTGCTAACCACAGGAGGCTGGTGGCACCTTAATTGGGGAGAACAGGCTTGTGGTAATGACTGGAGCGGAATCAGTGGAATGGGACCAAAAATCTACTGGCCCGAACAGAATTTCTACTGGCACGGACATGGTATAGTTTCTTAATGCATTGGGGTCATGCAGGGCCTATAAGTTGGCATGCTTTCTCTCTATATGCAGCTATTAATTAGGCTATATGTATAATAAATAAATAAAATATTTTTTGCATATCCCAGCTCTCCTTAATCAACCTTTGGAGAGTGGGGTCACGGCCAGGGTCTACCATTATTAGTGCCTTGGAGATTTTTCACCTTGTCGGATTGTGGATTCGAACAAGTAACCGTTTGGTTACTGGCACAATGCGCTAACCGCTAGGCTACCTGCAGCCTCTTTTGTTTAGAATGATGTATTAAAAACCTGTTTAATGTCATTTAGCAATGCAAGTCATTACTCTATTCTTAAGAATTGCATTGTATTAATTGCATTCATTATAGTTTCTAAAGTATGTCACTTTCAGAATATTTTTTGTCATCTCAAAATAGGATGCTGCACCTTTAAGAGAACTGTGATTCCAAAAGCAGTATCAGGCTGGCTACAGTAGGCAAGCCAAGACAGATGCTATAGTGTATTTTTGTAGCTTTTTTGTCGACTATCAACAGTAGCCAGTATATTGATAGTATGTTCACTATTGAAAGTTTACTTTTGTAAATCATTTTCCCTAAAATAAATAACACAGTGAGTAGATTGATGGACGCTTCTTTTTGCTAAGGATAGCTTGCTAGTGCTGTGTGAACGTGTCAACTTCTGGATTGGTCGAGAAGTTGTGACTTGTGGGAGCGTAGTGGTGCTTGAATAAACGACTAATCAGATCACTCAAATACAAATGTCACGACTGAAGAGAGAGAGAGAGAGAGAGAGAGAAAGAGAAAATCAAATTAGTTTCTATTTGTCACATGCGCCAAATACAACTGGTGTTGACTTTACCGTGAAATGATTGCTTACGACCCCTTCCCAACAATGCAGAGTAAAACATTTTTATGGTAACACAAGAGGGGAGAGTGAGAGAGAGAGAGTCTGAATGGAGAATAGGTCTGCCGTAGTTATTTGAAGCGTGGAGGCCGGGCTACAATGATGGCTGTCTGGGCCCCAGTGTTGGCTGGCTGGGCCTGTGAGGTGTGGAAAGAGGCAGCTGCCCAGATGACCTCAGCAGCAGCTGCTCCCCCTCCCCCTGCCTGTGCCAGGGTGCTCTGGGTGCCAGCCTGTGTTTGAAGCACCGACACGGGCCTGGAGATGCTGTTTAGTCAGATTTCTTAAAACTTGTTCTTGTTTTATTTGTTGGCTTGCCTCCTCTCGCCAAGCCCGGGCGGCATGTTGTTTACGTGGCACGAATAAGAAGCGTTCAAAGGGGGCCGCCAATTTGACTTCCATGTATTTTGCAGTCAGGGAACGTACACGTTAACTAGGGTAGGGTCACATAATTGTGCAGATGCAGAATTAGACTTCAGTGCCTCCTGCCGTGTTGGCTTTGAAGGAGACCGTCATGAATCGTGGATTTGACCCCAGAAGACGGTAGGTCATGTAATAGGAGCATTAAGCTATGAGATCCCCACTGAGGTCCACTTAGTATGGAAACAGGCAAGTGTATTTTCATTAGCCCAACCAGTCTGCTTGGTGAACTCTGAATCCAACATGGGAACATAGATAAATCCATGCTTCACTTGTTTGGTCCCAAAAATGATTTGGCATGGTTGAAAAGGCAAGGTCTAACCCACACCGGGACATACACCTTTTTAAAATCTAACCCACACCAGAAATAAAGTCTAACCCACACCGGGACTAAAGTCTAACCCACACCGGGACTAAAGTCTCACCCACACCGGGACTAAAGTGTAACCCACACCGGAACTAAAGTCTAACCCACACCGGGACTAAAGTCTAACCCACACCGGGACTAAAGTCTAACCCACACCGGGACTAAAGTCTCACCCACACCGGGACTAAAGTCTCACCCACACCGGGACTAAAGTCTAACCCACACCGGGACTAAAGTCTAACCCACACCTGGACTAAAGTCTAACCCACACCGGGACTAAAGTCTCACCCACACCAGGACTAAAGTCTAACCCACACCGGGACTAAAGTCTAACCCACACCGGGACTAAAGTCTCACCCACACCGGGACTAAAGTCTCACCCACACCGGGACTAAAGTCTAACCCACACCGGGACTAAAGTCTAACCCACACCGGGACTAAAGTCTCACCCACACCGGGACTAAAGTCTAACCCACACCGGGACTAATGTCTAACCCACACCGGGACTAAAGTCTAACCCACACCGGTACTAAAGTCTCACCCACACCGGGACTAAAGTCTAACCCACACCGGGACTAAAGTCTAACCCACACCGGGACTAAAGTCTAACCCACACCGGGACTAAAGTCTAACCCACACCGGGACTAAAGTCTCACCCACACCGGGACTAAAGTGTAACCCACACCGGAACTAAAGTCTAACCCACACCGGGACTAAAGTCTCACCCACACCGGGACTAAATTCTCACCCACACCGGGACTAAAGTCTAACCCACACCGGGACTAAAGTCTCACCCACACCGGGACTAAAGTCTAACCCACACCGGGACTAAAGTCTAACCCACACCGGGACTAAAGTCTAACCCACACCGGGACTAATGTCTAACCCACACCGGGACTAAAGTCTAACCCACACCGGTACTAAAGTCTCACCCACACCGGGACTAAAGTCTAACCCACACCGGGACTAAAGTCTAACCCACACCGGGACTAAAGTCTAACCCACACCGTGACTAAAGTCTCACCCACACCGTGACTAAAGTCTCACCCACACCGGGACTAAAGTCTAACCCACACCGGGACTAAAGTCTAACCCACACCGGGACCAAAAGAGCCTTATTGTTTTTTTCTGGAGTTTAACTCACTGAAGTATTGACACCTTTTCCCCATTAAGGCTTGTCTCTGGCTGCCTTGCCAACTGCTGCTTCATGGACCACATTTCATTTGTATAAATATTTTCACAGTTTTCGTTTTCCACTTTATTGTATTTGATCGCACAAAAGATTTACTGTTCGATCCGGTTACAGAAGCCAGTCAAGAGAGTTACATGACGACACAATTTTAGGGAAATTAAAAGATTCCTTTTGCATTTTTTTCTCATTGCATATCTGTTACTACGTTGAAGATATCAGTGCACTGGCCAATGGGATCACGGGGAGCCAAAGCCTCACTGATTGTATGCAGGTGTCAGCCACTGGGACCCAGCAAGGCTCAGAGGTGAAGCAAGGCTGATTATAGACTTTTATGACTATAGGGCTCAAGTATCTTTAGCTTGCTATTATGGCCCAGTATTCATTCAAATTTTGTATCAAATGTGATAAATTGCATTTGTGTGAAGTGTATGTATTGTGCATGACTGCTGTATGGAGTATTGTGCATGAATGGTGTATGGGTTTATTATACAGAGTGAGCTGGTTGATGGACCACAGGAGCAGTCAGTCGCAGCAGACTGAGTTGGCTTCAAGTCAAATTGTATTTGTCACATGCAGCAAATACAACAGGTGTAGATCTTACAGTGAAATGCTTACTTTCAGGGTGCCCAAAATGGCGCCGGAGGAGATGGCCGCCGTTTTACGGTCTCCTAACCAATTGTGCTATTTGTTATTAGCTATTTGCCATTTGTTACTGTGGTTTTTTTCACGATATTTGTAAATTATTTTGTACGTATTGTTTCTGCAACCGTATCTTACGGCATAAAAGAGCTTCTAGATATCAGGACGGCGATCACTCACCTCCGATTAGACAAAAAAAAATTCAACAATAACAGCAAGCAGGACTCACCTAGAGAGTTCTCAGCTATACTTTTCGTGGCTGTTTATTTACCACCACAGACAGATGCCGGCACTAAGACCTCACTCAGCCAGCTGTATAAGGAAATAAGCAAACAGGAAACCACTCACCCAGAGGCGGCGCTCCTAGTGGCCGGAGACTTTAATGCAGGAAAACTTAAATCAGTTCTACCAATCTAAAAAAATCTAGATCACCTGTACTCCACACACAGAGATGCGTACAAAGCTCTCCCTCGCCCTCCATTTGGTAAATCCGACCACAACTCTATCCTCCTGATTCCTGCTGACAAGCAAAAATGAAAGCAGGAAGCACCAGTGACTCGGTCTATAAAAAAGTGGTCAGATGAAGCAGATGCTAAGCTACAGGACTGTTTTGCTAGCACAGACTGGAACATTTTCCGGGATTCTTCCAATGGCATTGAGGAGTAAACCACATCAGTCACTGGCTTTATCAATGAGTGCATCGAGGACGTCGTCCCCACAGTGACTGTACGAACATACCCCAACCAGAAGGCATGGATTACAGGCAACATTCGCACTGAGCTAAAGGGTAGAGATGCTGCTTTCAAGGTGCGGGACTCTAACCCGGAAGCTTACAAGAAATCTCGCTATGCCCTGCAACGAACCATCAAACAGGCAAAGCGTCAATACAGGGCTAAGACTGAATGATACTACTCCGGCTCTGACGCTCGTCGGATGTGGCAGGGCTTGCAAACTACACTGCTCAAAAAAATAAAGGGAACACTAAAATAACACATCCTAGATCTGAATGAATGAAATATTCTTATGAAATACTTTTTTCTTTACATAGTTGAATGTGCTGACAACAAAATCACACAAAAATGATCAATGGAAATCAAATTTATCAACCCATGGAGGTCTGGATTTGGAGTCACACTCAAAATTAAAGTGGAAAACCACACTACAGGCTGATCCAACTTTGATGTAATGTCCTTTAAACAAGTAAAAATGAGGCTCAGTAGTGTGTGTGGCCTCCACGTGCCTGTAAGACCTCCCTACAACGCCTGGGCATGCTCCTGATGAGGTGGCGGATGGTCTCCTGAGGGATCTCCCCCCAGACCTGGACTAAAGCATCCGCCAACTCCTGGACAGTCTGTGGTGCAACGTGGCATTGGTGGATGGAGCGAGACATGATGTCCCAGATGTGCTCAATTGGATTCAGGTCTGGGGAACGGGTGGGCCAGTCCATAGCATCAAAGCCTTCCTCTTGCAGGAACTGCTGACACACTCCAGCCACATGAGGTCTAGCATTGTCTTGCATTAGGAGGAACCCAGGGCCAACCGCACCAGCATATGGTCTCACAAGGGGTCTGAGGATCTCATCTCGGTACCTAATGGCAGTCAGGCTACTTCTGGCGAGCACATGGAGGGCTGTGCGGCCCCCCAAAGAAATGCCACCCCACACCATCACTGACCCACCGCCAAACCGGTCATGCTGGAGGATATTGCAGGCAGGACTCTGTCCCATCTGTCACATGTGCTCAGTGTGAACCTGCTTTCATCTGTGAAAAGCACAGGGCGCCAGTGGCGAATTTGCCAATCTTGGTGTTCTCTGGCAAATGCCAAACGTCCTGCACGGTGTTGGGCTGTAAGCACAACCCCCACCTGTGGACGTCGGGCCTTATACCACCCTCATGGAGTCTGTTTCTGACCGTCTGAGCAGACACATGCGCATTTGTGGCCTGCTGGAGGTCATTTTGCAGGGCTCTGGCAGTTCTCCTCCTGCTCCTCCTTGCACAAAGGCGGAGGTAGCGGTCCTGCTGCTGGGTTATTGCTCTCCTACGGCCTCCTCCACGTCTCCTGATGTACTGGCATGTCTCCTGGTAGCGCCTCCATGTTCTGGACACTTCGCTGACAGACACAGCAAACCTTCTTGCCACAGCTCACATTGATGTGCCATCCTGGATGAGCTGCACTACCTGAGCCACTTGTGTGGGTTTTAGACTCCGTCTCATGCTACCACTAGAGTGAAAGCACCGCCAGCATTCAAAAGTGACCAAAACATCAGCCAGGAAGCATAGGAACTGAGAAGTGATCTGTGGTCACCACCTGCAGAACCACTCCTTTATTGGGGGTGTCTTGCTAATTACCTATAATTTACACCTGTTGTCTATTCCATTTGCACAACAGCATGTGAAATGTATTGTCAATCAGTGTTGCTTCCTAGGTGGACAGTTTGATTTCACAGAAGTGTGATTGACTTGGAGTTACATTGTGTTGTTTCAGTGTTCCCTTTATTTTTTTGAGCAGTGAATTACAGACTACAAAGGGAAGCACAGCCGCGAGCTGCCCAGTGACACGAGCCCACCAGACGAGCTAAATCACTTCTATGCTCGCTTCAAGGCAAGCAACACTGAGGCATGTATGAGAGCATCAGCTGTTCCGGACGACTGTGTGATCACGCGCTCCGTAGCCGACGTGAGTAAGACCTTTAAACAGGTCAGCATTCACAAGGCTGCGGGGCCAGATGGATTACTAGGACGTGTGCTCCGGGCATGTGCTGACCAACTGGCAGGTGTCTTCACTGACATTTTCATCATGTCCCTGATTGAGTCTGTAATACCAACATGCTTCAATTAGACCACCATAGTCCCTGTGCCCAAGAACACAAAGGCAACCTGCCTAAATGACTACAGACTCGTAGCACTCACGTCTGTAGCCATGAAGTGCTTTGAAAGGCTGGTCATGGCTCACATCAACACCATTATCCCAGAAACCTTAGACCCACTCCAATTTGCTTACCGGACCAAAAAAAGCCGATACCGATTAATCAGCCGATTTTTATTTATTTATTTGTAATAATGACAATTACAACAATACTGAATGAACACCAATTTTAACTTAATATAATACATCAATAAAATCAATTTATCCTCAAATAAATAATGAAACATGTTCAATTTGGTTTAAATAATGCAAAGAGAAGAAAGTAAAAGTGCAATATGTGCCATGTAAGAAAGCTAACGTTTAAGTTCTTTGCTCAGAACATGAGAACATATGAAAGCTGGTGGTTCCTTTTAACATGAGTCTTCAAAATTCCCAGGTAATACGTTTTAGGTTGTAGTTATTATAGGAATTATAGGACTATTTCTCTCTATACCATTTGTCTTTCATGAACCTTTGACTGTTGGATGTTCTTATAGGCACTTTAGGATTGCCAGTGTAACAGTATAGCTTCCGTCCCTCTCCTCGCTCCTAACTGGGCTCGAACCAGGAACACAATGACAACAGCCACTCTCGAAGCAGCGTTACCCATGCAGAGCAAGGGGAATAACTACTCCAAGTCTCAGAGCAAGTGACGTTTGAAACGCTATTAGCGCGCACCCCGCTAACTAGCTAGCCATTTCACATCGGTTACACCAGCCTAATCTCGTTCTGTATTTTATCTAATGGTTGGCATCCATAAGTCTAAATATTTCTGTTACATTGCACATCCTTCAATGTTATGTCATAATTACGTACAATTCTGGCAAATTAGGCGGCCCAAACTGTTGCATATACACTGACTCTGCATGCAATGAACGCAAGAGAAGTGACACAATTTCACCTGGTTAATATTGCCTGCTAACCGGGATTTATTTTAGCTAAATATGCAGGTTTAAAAAGATATACTTCTGTGTATTGATTTTAAGAAAGACATTGATGTTTATGGTTAGGTACACATTGGAGCAATGATGCGCACCGCATCGATTATAACGCAGGACACGCTAGATAAACTAGTAAATCATCAACCATGTGTAGTTAACTAGTGATTATGATTGATTGATTGATTGTTTTTTATAAGATAAGTTTAATGCTAGCTAGCAACTTACCTTGGCTTACTGCATTCGCGTAACAGGCAGTCTCCTCGTGGAGTGCAATGTAATCAGGTGGTTAGAGAGTTGGACTTTGAATCCCCCGAGCTGACAAGATTAAAGATTAAATAAAGGTGTAAAAAATATTTTTTAAATCGGCCAAATCGGTGTCCAAAAATACAGATTTCCGATTGTTATGGAAACTTGAAATCGGCCATTCCGATTAATCGGTCGACCTCTAGTCCAAACACACCAAGACAGTCGTGAAGAGGGCACGACAAAGCCTATTCCCCCTCAGGAAACTAAAAAGATTTGGCATGGGTCTTGAGATCCTCAAAAGGTTCTACAGCTGCAACATCGAGAGCATCCTGACCGGTTGCATCACTGCCTGGTACGGCAATTGCTCAGCCTCCGACTGCAAGGCACTTCAGAGGGTAGTGCGTACGGCCCAGTACATCACTGGGGCTAAGCTGCCTGCCATCCAGGACCTCTACACCAAGCGGTGTCAGAGGAAGGCCCTAAAAATTGTCAAAGACCCCAGCCACCCCAGTCATAGACTGTTCTCTCTACTACCGCATGGCATGCGGTACCGGAGTGCCAAGTCTAGGACAAAAAGTCTTCTCAACAGTTTTTACCCCCAAGCCATAAGACTCCTGAACAGATGGTTACCCGGACTATTTGCATTGTGTGCCCCCCCAACCCCTCTTTTACGCTGCTGCTACTCTCTATTTATCTTTTAGGCATAGTCACTTTAACTATCCATTCATGTACATACTACCTCAATTGGGCCGACCAACTAGTGCTCCCGCACATTGGCTAACCGGGCTATCTGCATTGTCACCCAGCACCCGCCAACCCCTCTTTTACGCTACTGCTACTCTCTGTTCATCATATATGCACAGTCACTTTAACCTTACCCACATGTACATACTGCCTCAATAAGCCTGACTAACCGGTGTCTGTATATAGCCTTGCTACTGTTATTTTCAAATGTATTTTTACTGTTGTTTTATTTCTTTACTTACCTACACACACACACACACACCTTTTTCTTTCACACTATTGGCTAGAACCTGTAAGTAAGCATTTCACTGTAAGCTCTACACCTGTTGTATTCGGCGCACGAGACAAATAAACTTTGATTTGATTTGATTTCAAGACCTTAACCAACAATGCCGTTTAAGAAAAATAAGAGTTAAGAAAATATTTACAAAATAAAGTAAAGTGAAAAAAATAAAAAGACTAAAAATAAAATAACAATAACGAGGCTGTATACAGTGGGTTCCAGTACTGAGTTAATGTGCGGGGGTACAGGTTAATCAAGGTAATTGAGGTAATATGTACACGTACAGTGAGGGAAAAAAGTATTTGATCCCCTGCTGATTTTGTACGTTTGCCCACTGACAAAGAAATGATCAGTCTATGATTTTAATGGTAGGTTTATTTGAACAGTGAGAGACAGAATAACAACAACAAAATCCAGAAAAACGCATGTCAAAAATGTTATAAATTGGAATGGCTTGGCGGTAGAAGCTGTTAAGAAGCCTTTTGGACCTAGACTTGGCGCTCTGGTACCGCTTGCCGTGCGGTAGCAGAGAGAACAGTCTATGACTAGGGTGGTTGGAGTCCTTGGCAATTTTGCGGTCCTTCCTCTGTATAGAGGTCCTCGATGGCAGGAAGCTTGGCCCCAGTGATGTGCCGGGTTGCATGCACTACCCTCTATAGCACCTTGCGGTCGGAGGCCGAGCAGTTGCCATACCAGTCAGTGATGCAACCAGTCAGGATGCTCTCGACGGTGCAGGTGTATAACATTTTGAGGATCTTGGAATCCATGCCAAATCTTTTCAGTATCGTGAGGGGAGAAATGCGTTGTCGTGCCCTCTTCACGACTTTCTTGGTGTGTTTTGACCATGATGGTTTGTTGGTGATGTGGACACCAAGGAACTTGAAACTCTTGACCCGCTCCACTACTGCCCTGTCGATGTGAATGGGGGTGTGTTCGGCCATTCTTTTCCTGTAGCCCACAATCATCTCCTTTGTCTTGCTCATTTTGAGAGAGAGGTTGTTGTCCTGACACCACACTGTCTGGTCTCTGACCTCCTCTCTCTAGGCTGTCTCATCATTGTCGGTGATCAGCTGTACCACCGTTTTATTCTCAGCAAACTTAATGATGATGTTGGAGTTGTGCTTGGCCACGCAGTCGTGAGTGAACAGGGAGTACAGGAGGGGACTAAGCACATACACAGGTCCCCTGTGTTGAGGATCAGCGGGGGCCCCTCAGGATGGTTGTCCTTTTGGAAGGTTCTCCCATCTCCACAGGGGAACTCTGGAGCTCTGTGAGAGTGACCATCAGGCTCTTGGTCACCTCCCCGACCAAGGCCCTTCTCTCCCGATTGCCAGTTTGGCCAAGCGGCCAGCTCTGTGAAGAGTTTTGGTGACTGCAGACATTTTTTGGTACCCTTCCCCAGATCTGTGCCTCAACATAATCCTGTCTCGTAGCTCTATGGACAATTCCTTCAACCTCATGGCTTGGTTTTTGCTCTGACATGCACTGTCAACTGTGGGACCTTATATAGACAGGTGTGTACCTATCCAAATCATGTCCAATCAATTGAATTTACCACAGGTGGACTCCAATCAAGTTGTAGAAACATCTCAAGGATGATCAATAGAAACCGGATGCACCTGAGCTCAATTTCGAGTGTCATAGCAAAGGGTCTGAATACTTATGTAAAGAAGGTATTTCTGTTATTTTTTTGCAAACATTTCTAAAAACCTGTTTTCACGTTGTCATTATGGGGTATTGTGTGTTGAATGATGAGAAACAAATAACTAATCCATTTTAGAATAAGTCTGTAACACAACAAAATGTGGAAAAAGTCAAGGGGTCTGAATACTTTACAAATGCACTGTATGATGCTAATTTCTGACCGTTGCATCTGGCTCAGTCTTTCAACCATTGTGGGACCACGGTTGGTCCGTCTTGAAATGAGTGGGAGGTTGTACATACTGTAATCTCCCCACCCCAGCAGCATTATTTCAGCAGCATTATTTCAGTGTTATCCTGGTGTTGATGACTGACCGGTGATGAGAGGAGTCTGTTGGAACCCTTCTCCCATCCAGCTGGTAGTCGTTGATATTGAATGTGTATATAGACGGGTTGGTTGTTTAGCAACAAAATCGATGCGTGCGCCACTATAGGGCAAAACAGACTGGGTTGGCTTCGATTGTTGACAATGTGTAAACTATATTTAGTCTCAAATGTTTATTGAAAACATAAATACATTTTCCCAATGAATATTGTTACAGTTGTTTGTTAGCTAGCGAGCAAATTGTTTCCCATATTAGCATTGACATGAAATCAGTCAAAACACCTCAAAACAAGACATGATATCAGGAAAAATATTAAACTAGCTGAAACGAGTCCACTACGATTCCCCACATTGCAATTTCTTGTCATTGTTGGTAGCTACAGTATCTGCTCATCCAGAATCACAACTCAGACTTCTGCCCCATTCAAGCGTGTGCATCGTTTTCGTGACGTTGTCAGCTAACCCATCTATTATGAAATATAACCCAACTTTATGGTTTTTTAAATACATGATGTATCTGTGCAATCAAGATAAAGCACTTTAAACAAGAACAAACAAAAAATAAATAAAGACGCAAGGACCTAGGAAAAGGAGGCGCCAAGCGTTACCGCAAAAACACAAGTAAAGGCATCGCTGTTCATCGGTCAGTGGCAGGCCGTGTCCTCCCCCCCCCCCCCCCCACCCCCCCACCCACTTACTCATATGTGAATGAATTTACTACATTGCAGGCTGCCATGATGACAGATGTATTTTTCCTCTTGCCACACGAGCATCCCAGTTTGTTTACTAATGCCTGCTGCCTCTGGCATCCAAATGTTTTGTCTGGGGGTTTGATCAGTTTTGAGGATTGGGCTCACGTAATAGGAGCACATGTTGATCTGTTGATCTTCTATCACCAAGCTCAGAGTTTTCTAGCAGGCCTGGCTAAAGGGGGGCCTGAGTGAAAGTTCCTCAACACTGGAAGAGGGGATTCTGAGTGAAAGAGTTTGAGAACCACTGATGTAGAGGAACAAAGTGAGATGGAGAATGGCTTCATGATGGGACCCACAGCTTGTACTGTACTCACAAATCTACTTCTCATATTTATAAAGTTGTATACTGCACCATCGTGAATGACACTACCGGATTTATTAATGTGATGACAACACAAGCGTGACTAGAAAGGAGTGTTGGATAGAGATGTGTGTGTGTGTAGGGAGCTGGTTGGAAGTGACACAATGTGATTTATGGTGATTTTTGCAGCTTACTCTGGCGCTAGAAGCTCAGACTGAGCCAACATCTGGGACTGATCCTAGACCAGGAGGAATAGACAGGCAGATAGACTGATCCTGGACCAGGAGGGATAGACAGGCAGACTGTATCTATTTCTCTATGCACTTGGTTCTCTTACCATTAACCCAGGGTATAATTGTACTCTAAAGGTTATGGGAAAAATGTTTCGCTGTACCAACTCGTCTACAGTACGGTTCAGTAACCTGACAGTACTGTTTATGATGGTTCTGTTGACCTCACATGCTGCCAGTGGGATGGGGTGTAGACATACTGTACAGATAGTGCAGAAGTGATAACCTCTACCAGCAGCAGCATTTAGTTTTCATTTTCAGGAGTTGAACAGGATAGGCTTCCAGGGTTTATGTCAGGGTGTCAATACAGGAACAAAGTTAACTGAAGGTCACATTTTGTGTCCAAATAGGGATGTGCCTGACTGATATCGAGGCACGTTTTTTACTATTAACAGTAGTTAAAATAAACACTTATTTCCCTGGATCAGTCTGGTTCATCTGACCAGAATGTGACTGCTGCTGGTTAGAGTGCATGACTGCCTGGTGACTTGTGTTTACGCTGGTGATTGTTGGAGTGAGAGGTCACTCTCTCTGCCTTCTATATATGTCCGTCCTTCATGTGCACAACTGTGATAGGCTCTGGAACGGTCTGTTATTCCTTGTAAGTAAGAATATTGCTGTAAGAACTCTGAATGTGTGGTACTAGAGACACTAATCTTAAATGCAAGTTAATAACACACTATTGGTCATGTGTCTTACATCTGTTGAGGTGTAACGATTACTGCATATGGTAGAGGATCGCAAGGGTGTCCTGTCCCGCAATTGTAATTCTCAGAATGTTATTTTCTTTACAGGCAGGCACACTGTATCCATGTTCCACACACACAGACCTTGAGTCTGTACTGAAAAACACACAGAGAAAGAAATGTTACGAGAAGGTAAATGAACTGGGAACAAACTCTCTGGACCTGCCTGTTCTCCTTAATCTCTCTCTCTCTCTCTCTCTCTCTCTCTCTCTCTCTCTCTCTCTCTCTCGCTCTCTCTCCCTCTCTCTCTCTCTCTCTCTCTCTCTCTCTCTCTCTCTCTCTCTCGCTCTCTCTCTCTCTCTCTCTCTCGCTCTCTCTCTCTCTCTCTCTCTCTCTCTCTCTCGCTCTCTCGCTCTCTCTCGCTCCGCACCATGACGCAAGTGTCAAATTCCACAGCTCTCTCCGTGCAGAACCGAAGAAAACAGATCATATTACCACCAATATCACAACCTTCATGGGTGCTCTCCACGATATCCCATTAGATGTTGAATAAATTGAAAAGTGCTCGGAGGCATTGACTCGAGTTACTGCAGTTTTATTGAGAAATCTGGTGTCTCATCAGACAGGGAGAAGAAAGAACCCAAAGTGTAGGGCCTCAAACAGCGGCTGTCCCTCCCTCCCTCCCTCCCTCACACACAGAGGGTTGAATGCTGAACGCTGTTCCATGGTCTGCACTCAGATCCTGTGGTCAAGTTACAAAGGGCTTTTACTGTAATTCACTGATTTCCGTTTGATTTTGACTTCATGTGGAAGGGAAAATATTTATTTGAAATGAATAGTTGGTGATTTAATTTAGATATATGTTTATACCTGGAATCTGGCATCTTTGTAGTGTTTTCACATCTGTTTTCATTTTTTTAATTATTGAACTTCCAGCCACGCTACCATTGCAAGAGGTGGACAGGAAGGGGGAGGATAGGATTGGCGTTTTTTCTTTAGTTCTTGGTTCAGAGAGCTGGGCGTTGGGGTAGTGTTGGTAGCTGGGAAGCTGCTCTCTGATGTTGACCCCCCCCCCCCCCCCCCCCCCCCCCCCCCGCTTGCCTCCCCTTCATGTGCTAACGAGGCCTTTGTGGCGTGTGGCTGGGTAAATTTGTCTTCACTTGTGCTCCACTAATCCTCACTGGCCATGTGTCCACAGGCCTGCCTGCCATGATGGTGGGGTGGTATGAGCGAATGGGTGGTCAGGAACCAGGGGTTGACTGGCAGTCTGTAGTAGGGAAGGATCAGGAAGGGGAACAGTGTTACAGAGAATGCTTCCCTAATGGCACTCTATTCCCTATAAAGTGCCCTATCGGCCCTGGTCAAAAGTAGTGCACTAGAAATGGATAGGGTGCCATTTGGGACAGAAAGGGGAACAGGGTTACAGGGTGTGGCAGAGCTGAAGAAATTACATAGTTGACAGACAGAGCTTCTGCTCTCCCTCATGTTAGAATTCACAAACCTGTTTCTCACATCGTAAAAGTTAGAAATGCTGTGTGTTGAGGGAGTAGTATACATGCAGTAACCTACACACATAGCTGAGATCTTTTTAGTGTAACTTCAGCATTAGGTACAGTCCATGCCAGTTCATTAAAAAGCACTATTCTTTGCAGCCATAGCCACAGATAGACCATAGTGATATCGTATAGTGTTTAGTTGAGCCAGATTGTTGTGCCTACAATGTTAACTAGACCATTGCTATCCTATCCCCCCAGCTGATAACATTGCCTCCCTATCACATTGTTAGAGAACCTACTCCCCTTGGAAACAGCACAGCGGAAATGAAGAAAACAACAGAAATGTCAACATAGCAGTCCAGAGGGGTTGCCATGCCACAGGTGGGAGTGGGGCTTTGGGTTTCAAAGCTATTTGCAAGCAGTTATTCAAAGAGCCGGAAAGGAAACAGCAACAGACCTGTGAGGCAGGGACAGAGCCCCCCCACACACACACAAGGCACAAGGGGCATGGGGGTCCAGACTTCCATGTCACGCCTGCCTGTTCCTGTGGGCTGGAGAGGAGGCTGCACTGTCATGGGCCCACATCACGGTCCTGGATCAAGTCACCGACCACAGATAAACGGTAACAAGATTGAGAGAATGGATGAGATCTATGCAGGCAGACACCAGAAAATACTAGCTCAACGTCTTTAGATGGACCAATGCTGTTCACAGTATCGGGGCAGCAGTGGTTAGAGCGTTGGACTAGTAACCGAAAGGTTGCAAGGTCGAATCCCCGAGCTGTCAAGGTAAAAATCTGTCTGTCTGCCCCTGAACAAGGCAGTTAACCCACTGTTCCTAGGCCGTCATTGAAAATAAGAATTTGATCTTTAACTGACTTGCCTAGTTAAATAAAGGTAAAAAATAAAAAAAAAACATACACTTTGAAACACTTTTATTACAGGAATGTTCTCTAGAATGAAGAGAGTTGATGCATCTTCAAAGCTGATCTGGCTAGTGGGCTTATTCATTTGTAGCGCTTAATTGTCCCCTCATCCCTGAAGTGGCTGGTCGTTTGTCTCCCCATCGGGGGCTCATGCGGCTCCACTGGGAGCTTAAATGGAACATGGAGTCTTGGAACCAAAATCTTTCATTTGGTTCGGCCACAGAGCAGCTCTCCCTAAGCCGATTAGCTGTCATTCTGTTTTAATGGATTCCTCATCCAGCCCTCTCCCTTTCCCTCGCTGACCGGCCACTCAAAGGGAAGAA
Source organism: Oncorhynchus mykiss (assembly GCF_013265735.2). NCBI lineage: Eukaryota > Metazoa > Chordata > Actinopteri > Salmoniformes > Salmonidae > Oncorhynchus > Oncorhynchus mykiss. Next base: position 19,304,231 of record NC_050571.1, on the reverse strand, counting down.
AGGTTCCCTGGCAGAGCGCTACATGCTTCAGCTGGAAGTCTTCTTTCTCTCAGGAGTTGAATTGGTTTCGGGTCTATTGTTTTCTTCTGTATGTCTTCATGCTCTGTTTGAGGTTAGGGGCAGTGTTGTATGGGTTAACCCTTTACACTCTTACCCGTATACGAGTTGAAAATGTCAGATTTCAACACTGATAAACACCTTAATTGGAATGCAGTGGCTGTACAGTAACATGCTATACATGAAGTCGGAGCTCAGGCTCTGCAGTTGACAGCTCTGTATGGGTTTTGACTGACAGCCATTCTGAACTTGAGCACCGTTCGACAAGAAGTTTCCCCCATCCCTCCTGGTAATTGGGCAACTTTATCAAATGTTTTGCTGTCTGAGGGAAATGCTGTAAACTACAAGGACTCAATGTATTTTGAAAGATGAGACGTTGATGATTCTAATAAATACCGCTTTGATGTCATGCAAGCAAGCCAAACACCTATGATTCCAAATGTGCACTTCACATTTCCATATAATAAAACTCAAGTAATATATAGTGTCAACGTTTATGATCACTATGTTTGATGTGCAGTTTGACATGGGGTTATACCCTGGGTTGCATTGAACAGAATGAGCCTATGTGTGTTCAATTGTGAAGAAAATGTTACGTGGACCACGAATGACGCCATTCTATGCGCACCAAAATTACGATCTGCTTCTCTGAATTGCCTTGTGAAAGCCTAACACTGTAAGATCGTATTTTATAGCTTAGCTAGTCATTTTGGCAGTAGAACAAGATTTCAAATTATGCCCACCTGACCCAGATTGCTATTTTTAATGGACCGTTGGACCGTTTTTGGATTGCGTAAACAACAAAAGTAATTGTGTAAAGGTGGGGATGCAGGGTTTTGTTCCAAAGAAAACAACTGTGCTTGCTCTAGTTCCTCAACGGCACAGCTAGGAGAGCTATAAAAAAAAAAAACACCTTAAAGTTGAAGACTCTTCTTTGAGTCATGAAAGTACATTGAAATGACTTAGAAACTGTGCACACTTTGGAGAGGTGTGTGGCCACTTGGAAACACTAGTTAGTCCTCTCAGTCAAACCCTTGTCATTTTTTTGTTTTACATTGCACCTACCCCAAATTTTTCGATTTGGACCGATTTACAAGTTTTCTCTCTGAAAAATGTAGTTCATTTAATCTGATTGTCATAAGTGACGTTGTCCACACAGGGCATCTGAACACACAAAATACACTTTGATGATTTTCATTACATTTTGGGTGTTTTATTTAACATTTGTACACCTGTGGTTTTCCCAGTCAAAAATGACCGGTAATTAGAAATGAATGGGTGAGACTACAATTAGTGTATAAAATTGAGTTCAGTCATATGCCCATTCATCAGATGGATGCACTTCCTCTCCCAGACCCCCACATGCATGTGTGTTTGAGCGCACACACACACACACACACACACACACACACACACACACACACACACACACACACACACACACACACACACACACACACACACACACACACACAAACACCTCACTCCCCTTCTTGGCTTCCATGGCAACCCCCACAGGAACTGTTTCCCAATATAATCTTTCCACACCTGTTGGCATTCTCACAAACAATCGCAAGATTGTTTCAATAATATATTGAAGTTTTCTCACAGCTCTGGTATATAAAGCTTTTTTGAGGCCTTGCTCACAATTAATTCTGTGGCAGCACAATGACCAAACAATATACTGTATGTGAGGCTCTTGATTATATATTTGATCATGACACTGGTGAGGAGGAGAGTCCTTGTTAAACTTTGACATTTTAGGCTAGAGGCAGTGTTGTATTTGTTGAAATGTGGGCCAGAGTAAGTCAAGCTCTATTTTAGGCTAGAGGCAGTGTTGTATTTGTTGAAATGTGGGCCAGAGTAAGTCAAGCTCTATTTTAGGCTAGAGGCAGTGTTGTATTTGTTGAAATGTGGGCCAGAGTAAGTCAAGCTCTATTTTAGGCTAGAGGCAGTGTTGTATTTGTTCAAATGTGGGCCAGAGTAAGTCAAGCTCTGTTTTAGGCTAGAGGCAGTGTTGTATTTGTTAAAATGTGGGCCAGAGTAAGTCAAGCTCGCACAAACGCTCCCTAATGGAACTTAAGTAGCCAACCCACAGTTTTGGCTGAAATTCTCAATGAAAGCATGAACATTTCTCATGCAGTTAGCATGCTATGTCTTTTTCGTTCTCAATAAGTCATTCTGAACATGTGTAGCGGCTCGCTGGGAATAATGAGGGAACGAGATTGGTCATTTGTCCACTCCTAGACCACATCTCCAACATGGGCCTTCCTTGCCAACATGATAGCACAGTGAGAATCTCACATCAACAAAAAGCCTCTCAACATCTAAGCAGATGCCGACCCATCAAAAAATGGAAATGCATCTCAACGAGAACCCTCCAATGCAACGAGAAATGAGGTCCCATCCATCCATTCTCACGGGTCGTCCAGCACTCAAACTTCATCAACACTTAAAAATGGAGTGAGTGACGAGGGTTAGCTGAGAGGTGCAGGAAAGAACAAGGTTTTCAGGCCTGTGAATGGGACAAGGGTATTTGTCTGTGATTAGAGCGGTAAGCAGGGAGACATTTCTGTGCTGAAAGGAAAGCTTACAGCTCATTATGTGGTACTGGGGATTAAGATTGTCCACTATTGTTCCCTGAGGGCTTGGCCCACAGAGGGAGGGACTTGTCCTCCTTTGAGTCAGCAGCCACACACTACCCTGCGTTCCCCCACTTTAAAAGGCCCATAATAGGTTCTCTGCAGCGGCTAGGTTGTATGATGAAGGAATCTTTTCTCATTAGAATTATTTTTTGTTTCCTCTGCTTGGTTTCCTTTGTGATTCCGCAGGGTGATTATCATCCCAACCTCTGCAGTGGTCCAACCTGAATAGAAAAGAAAGAAGTGGAGTGTGGATAGGAGGGAATAGGCATAGCAAAGTAGAAGGTGGATGGGGGGAATAGGCATAGCAAAGTAGAGTGTGGATAGGGGGGAATAGGCATAGCAAAGTAGAGTGTGGATAGGGGGGAATAGGCATAGCAAAGTATAGTGTGGATGGGGGAATAGGCATAGCAAAGTAGAGTGTGGGTAGGGGGGAATAGGCATAGCAAAGTATAGTGTGGATAGGGGGGAATAGGCATAGCAAAGTAGAAGGTGGATGGGGGGAATAGGCATAGCAAAGTATAGTGTGGATGGGGGAATAGGCATAGCAAAGTATAGTGTGGATGGGGGAATAGGCATAGCAAAGTAGAAGGTGGATGGGGGGAATAGGCATAGCAAAGTAGAGTGTGGATGGGGGGAATAGGCATAGCAAAGTAGAAGGTGGATAGGGGGAATAGGCATAGCAAAGTAGAGTGTGGATGGGGGGAATATGCATAGCAAAGTAGAGTGTGGATGGGGGGAATAGGCATAGCAAAGTATAGTGTGGATGGGGGAATAGGCATAGCAAAGTAGAGTGTGGGTAGGAGGGAATAGGCATAGCAAAGTATAGTGTGGATGGGGGGAATAGGCATAGCAAAGTAGAAGGTGGATAGGGGGAATAGGCATAGCAAAGTAGAGTGTGGATGGGGGGAATATGCATAGCAAAGTAGAGTGTGGATGGGGGGAATAGGCATAGCAAAGTATAGTGTGGATGGGGGGAATAGGCATAGCAAAGTAGAAGGTGGATAGGGGGGAATAGGCATAGCAAAGTATAGTGTGGATGGGGGAATAGGCATAGCAAAGTAGAAGGTGGATGGGGGGAATAGGCATAGCAAAGTAGAAGGTGGATGGGGGAATAGGCATAGCAAAGTAGAAGGTGGATGGGGGGAATAGGCATAGCAAAGTAGAAGGTGGATGGGGGAATAGGCATAGCAAAGTAGAAGGTGGATGGGGGGAATAGGCATAGCAAAGTAGAAGGTGGATGGGGGAATAGGCATAGCAAAGTATAGTGTGGATGGGGGAATAGGCATAGCAAAGTAGAGTGTGGGTAGGGGGGAATAGGCATAGCAAAGTAGAAGGTGGATGGGGGGAATAGGCATAGCAAAGTAGAAGGTGGATGGGGGAATAGGCATAGCAAAGTAGAAGGTGGATGGGGGGAATAGGCATAGCAAAGTAGAAGGTGGATGGGGGAATAGGCATAGCAAAGTATAGTGTGGATGGGGGAATAGGCATAGCAAAGTAGAGTGTGGGTAGGGGGGAATAGGCATAGCAAAGTAGAGTGTGGCTGGGGGGAATAGGCATAGCAAAGTAGAGTGTGGGTAGGGGGGAATAGGCATAGCAAAGTATAGTGTGGATGGGGGGAATAGGCATAGCAAAGTAGAAGGTGGATGGGGGGAATAGGCATAGCAAAGTAGAGTGTGGGTAGGGGGGAATAGGCATAGCAAAGTAGAGTGTGGCTGGGGGGAATAGGCATAGCAAAGTAGAGTGTGGGTAGGGGGGAATAGGCATAGCAAAGTAGAGTGTGGATGGGGGGAATAGGCATAGCAAAGTATAGTGTGGATGGGGGAATAGGCATAGCAAAGTAGAGTGTGGGTAGGAGGGAATAGGCATAGCAAAGTAGAGTGTGGCTGGGGGGAATAGGCATAGCAAAGTAGAGTGTGGCTGGGGGGAATAGGCATAGCAAAGTAGAGTGTGGATAGGGGGGAATAGGCATAGCAAAGTAGAGTGTGGCTGGGGGGAATAGGCATAGCAAAGTATAGTGTGGATGGGGGAATAGGCATAGCAAAGTAGAGTGTGGATGGGGGGAATAGGAATAGCAAAGTAGAGTGTGGATGGGGGGAATAGGCATAGCAAACTAGAGTGTGGATGGGGGCAATAGGAATAGCAAGTGGAGTGTGGATGGAGGCAATAGGCATAGCTAGTGGAGTGGAGATGGGAGGAATAGGCATAGCAAGTGTGGATGGGGGGAATAGGAATATCAAGTGGAGTGGGGGTGGGAAGAATAGGCATAGCAAGTGTGGATGGGGGAATAGGTATAGCAAGTGGAGTGTGGATAGGGGTAATAGGAATAGCAAGTGGAGTGTGGATGGGGGTAATAGGAATAGCAAGTTTAGTGTGGATGGGAGGAATAGGTATAGCAAGTGTGTATGGTGGGGAATGTGCAGAGCAAGTGGAGTGTGGATGGGGGGAATGTGCAGAGCAAGTGGAGTGTGGATGTGGGAATAGTCATAGCAAGTGTGGATGGGGGGAATAGGTATAGCAAGTGTGTATGGTGGGGAATGTGCAGAGCAAGTGGAGTGTGGATGGGGGGAATGTGCAGAGCAAGTGGAGTGGGGATGGGAGGAATAGGCATAGCAAGTGTGGATGGGGGGAATAGGTATAGCAAGTGGAGTGGGGATGGGAGCAATAGGCATAGCAAGTGTGGATGGGGGGAATAGGTATAGCAAGTGTGGATGGAGGGAAATAGGCATAGCAAGTGTGGATGGGGAGGAATAGACATAGCAAGTGTGGATGGGGGGAATGTGCAGAGCAAGTGGAGTGTGGATGGGGGAATAGTCATAGCAAGTGTGGATGGGGGGGGGGAATAGGCATAGCAAGTGTGGATGGGTGGAATAGGTATAGCCTTCAGATTTGTCCACATACCGGACACCATCACAACCCTGGTGAAGTCGTACTTCCTGGATCTGCAGTTCTGCTTCACCACCTCAGAGTTCACCACCTCATGGCAGTGCCTGAATGTAGGTATAATGGCGGGATGTACCATTTCTCCGTTGGCATTCATAATCGCAATGGAGGTTATCATCAGATCCTCAAAATGGGTTGCTGGTGAACAGCGAGTCCACTCTGGTTTCCGCCTCCCTCCACTCAGAGCCTACATGGACGACATTACAACATTGAACACCACTGTCCCATGCACCAGGAGACTGCTCAGAAAACTTGAGGAGAACATCAGCTGGGCCCGAATGAAGATTAAACCATCCAAGTCACGCAGCATTTCGATTGTGAAGGGAGTACTCTCTGACCTGAAATTCTTCATCGGAGATGAAGAATGAACCAAATCCCAACAGTGTCTGAGCAGCCGGTAAAACACCTTGGAAGGGGGTATGATGCAAGCCTGAAGGACAAAGACCAGGTGCAACAACTCAGCAAATACATCAGTAGTAGCCTACAGTCCATCGACAACACCCAGCTACCTGGAAAGTTAAAGGCCTGGTGTCTGCAGTTTGGTCTCCTACCCCGGGTGTTGTGGCCCCTAGCAGTGTATGGGTTTCCAATCTCAACAGTGGAGAAGATGGAAAGAGGAGTCACAGGCTACTTAAAGAAGTGGCTCGGAGTTCCACGATGCCTTACCACCATAGGCCTCTATGGAGATGGTGTCCTCAAGCTGCCCCTCACCAGTCTAACAGAGGAATTCAAGTGTGCAAAAACCAGGCTCCAGATGACACTGAATGAATCTCGAGACCCAGTGGTGAGAAACAACGTGCCGACCTTGGCAACTGGGCGCAAATGGAGGCCAGGAAAAGCAGTCCAGGAGGCAACAGCAGCCCTCAGACATGCTGACATTGTGGCTCATGTTTAGCAAGGGAGAGGAGGCCTTGGGCTAACTAGCCGTGCTGCTTAGAGTAAGGCCACTGCACCAGAGCGGCGGAAGATGGTAGTGCAGGAAGTACGCCATCAGGAGGAGGCTGCAAGGTGGGCCAATGCAGTCTCTCTTGCCAAACAGGGACAGTGGACTCGATGGGACAGTGTGGAGAAGAGAGAGATCAGCTGGAAGGATCTGTGGGCCATGGAAGCGAGGCGGTTGAGCTTTTCCATCAGAGCAACATATGACGTCCTTCCAACACCAGTTAATCTTCACCAATGGTATGGTGAAGATCCGGACTGTGCCCTCTGTGCCATGCCAGCCAACCTCAGGCACATTCTCACAGGGTGTAAAACAAGCCTCACCCAAGGACGCTACACTTGGCATCACAACCAAGTCCTTAAAAACCTTGCGTCCGCCCTGGAGGACAAGCGAGTTGCCACCAACTCCTTACCACCCCCAGCAGCATCACATCCCTTACGGACGACCTTTGTCCACCGAAGAGCGGCTCTACACCATTAGAGCGAGACCAGCTGGAGTGTGGATAGGGGTATTAGGAATAGCAAGTGGAGTGTGTATGGGGGAATAGGCATAGCAAGTGTGAATGGAGGGAATATGTAGAGCATGTGGAGTGTGTATGGGGGAATAGGCATAGCAAGTGTGAATGGAGGGAATGTGCAAAGCAAGTGGAGTGTGTATGGGGGAATAGGCATAGCAAGTGTGGATGGAGGGAATATGCAGAGCATGTGGAGTGTGTATGGGGGAATAGGCATAGCAAGTGGAGTGTGGATGGGGGCAATAGGCATAGCAAGTGTGGATGGAGGGAATATGCAGAGCATGTGGAGTGTGTATGGGGGAATAGGCATAGCAAGTGTGGATGGAGGGAATAGGCATAGCAAGTGTGAATGGAGGGAATGTGCAAAGCAAGTGGAGTGTGTATGGGGGAATAGGCATAGCAAGTGTGGATGGAGGGAATATGCAGAGCATGTGGAGTGTGTATGGGGGAATAGGCATAGCAAGTGTGGATGGAGGGAATATGCAGAGCAAGTGTGAATGGAGGGAATGTGCAAAGCAAGTGGAGTGTGTATGGGGGAATAGGCATAGCAAGTGTGGATGGAGGGAATGTGCAAAGCAAGTGGAGTGTGTATGGGGGAATAGGCATAGCAAGTGTGAATGGAGGGAATGTGCAAAGCAAGTGGAGTGTGTATGGGGGAATAGGCATAGCAAGTGTGAATGGAGGGAATGTGCAAAGCAAGTGGAGTGTGTATGGGGGAATAGGCATAGCAAGTGTGGATGGAGGGAATATGCAGAGCATGTGGAGTGTGTATGGGGGAATAGGCATAGCAAGTGTGGATGGAGGGAATATGCAGAGCATGTGGAGTGTGTATGGGGGAATAGGCATAGCAAGTGGAGTGTGGATGGGGGCAATAGGCATAGCAAGTGTGAATGGAGGGAATGTGCAAAGCAAGTGGAGTGTGTATGGGGGAATAGGCATAGCAAGTGTGGATGGAGGGAATGTGCAAAGCAAGTGGAGTGTGTATGGGGGAATAGGCATAGCAAGTGTGAATGGAGGGAATGTGCAAAGCAAGTGGAGTGTGTATGGGGGAATAGGCATAGCAAGTGTGAATGGAGGGAATGTGCAAAGCAAGTGGAGTGTGTATGGGGGAATAGGCATAGCAAGTGTGAATGGAGGGAATATGCAGAGCATGTGGAGTGTGTATGGGGGAATAGGCATAGCAAGTGGAGTGTGGATGGGGGTAATAGGCATAGCAAGTGTGGATGGGGGAAATTGGCATAGCAAGTGGAGTGTGTATGGGGGAATAGGCATAGCAAGTGGAGTGTGAATGGGGGCAATAGGCATAGCAAGTGTGAATGGAGGGAATATGCAGAGCATGTGGAGTGTGTATGGGGGAATAGGCATAGCAAGTGGAGTGTGGATGGGTGGAATAGGCATAGCAAGTGGAGTGTGGATGAGGGGAATATGAATAGCTAATGGAGTGTGGATGGGGGGGAATAGGCATAGCAAGTGGAGTGTGGATGGGGGAATAGGCATAGCAAGTGGAGTGTGGATGGGGGGAATATGAATAGCAAATGGAGTGTGGATGGGGGGAATAGGCTAGGCAAGTGGAGTGTGGATGGGGGAATAGGAATAGCAAATGGAGTGTGGATGGGGGGAATAGGCATAGCAAGTGGAGTGTGGATGGGGGGAATAGACATAGCAAGTGGAGTGTTAATGGGGTGGAATAGGCATAGCAAGTGGTGTGTGGATGGGGGGAATAGGTATAGCAAGTGGTGCGTGGATAGGGGGAATAGGCATAGCAAGTGGAGTGTGGATAGGGGGAATAGGCGTAGCAAGTGGAGTTTGGAGGTGGGAGAATGGGTATAGCAAGTTTGGATAGGTGGCAATCCTTATAGCAAGTGTGGATGGGAGGAATAGGCATAGCATGTGTGGATAGGGGGCAATAGTTATAGCAAGTGGAGTGTGGATGGAGGAATAGGCATGTAATGTGGAGTGTGGATGGGGGGCAGTATGCATAGCAAGTGGAGTGTGGATGGAGGAATAGGCATGTAATGTGGAGTGTGGATGGGGGGCAGTATGCATAGCAAGTGGAGTGTGGATGGAGGAATACGCGTAGCAAGTGGAGTGTGGAGGGGGTAGAACGGGTATAGCAAGTGGAGTGTGTATGGGGGGCAATAGGCCTAGCAGTTCGTAAAGACATGTTTGAAGAAAGAGTACGTTGCACACCAAAAAAATATTTTGAGGTTTCACAAGCCTTTGTCCAGCAGTTCTGCATAATGTTTATTTGTGGTACTCCTGTGTTTTTGAGAAATGTTTGTCCCTCTAGAATTGCCCAAGAACCACTAGCGTCACTTTGATCCGTAATGAGGACGTGACAATGACTTTCCTCTTGTCTTCTTTTGTTCATGTGCAGATTCTCTGGATAAATGAATCTTTTCAATCTTTTTGTCTCCTTTATAAGAGTTAAAACAACGTTCACGTTACATTAGAAGTCAAAACAAGATGGAAAACTTGTTTCAGTTAATATGAACTTGTTTCAGTTAATATGAACTTGTTTCAGTTAATCAGCATGATTTCAGAATTCAGCTACTTTTTATTTCTAATGTTGATATAAAGGTCTCCATTTACCAGGCCGTATCTGGGTATGAGTATAGCTATGCGATTACCCCTTTTAGTTAGTTTGTTACACAAACATAGGAATCATTCCCTGGCGCCTTGGCTATCGGACGTCAGTTTGATCAGCAGGACGCTGTGTTGAAAGTGATAGCTTGTGTCAACGGGGATGAAGGCTTGTTTTTACATTCTTCTGACCTGAGCGCATTTCAAAACGTTCTGTATACCCACGTATCATTCACTGTAATCATTCTCAATTCATTTCAACTGCAGACATTTGCATTATTCAGAGATTTACCATAGTTTATGAAGGTATGTCGGTCAGCGTGGCAAAGACATTCTCCTTGAGTGGAAACTCTGTGTTGATGTGGTTTGTAGCTTCCACTGTGTGATTTGTAAGATCTAAGTGATACTCCTTCAGGATGTGCTATACTCGTCTGGGAGAGGGAGGAAAGCTGTCATATGGTGGAAAGTCAATATAAACATATTGTACCAAGTCAAGCACAAACCACAAAGTAGAGTTCACTCAACCCTCATCTCCTCCTCTTAATAATGTATGGAATAGTTGAATGATGTAGAACAGTAAAAAGTACAAGTTAGTGTTTTGCTGTAAATGTTTATTTGTCAAGGGGACACTGTCAGCAGTAACCTCGACACAGTGAAAGATAACATGTTTTTTAACCTAAGGCTTTAGTTTTTGGCTGACTGTTGACTTTGTAGTATGGGTTGCATGAGGTAGTCTCACATTCCACAGGGTTTTATAGTACAGTGTAGTTCAGACTGTTTATCTGTGTTTTGCACATAAAATACGTGTAAACAATCTGTAAAAGTGTTTTGGCAGTGTTTTGGGCTTTTGTTTGTTGTTTGGCAGGCTGCAGTTTGTATAAATATGATTTATAATATTATCCATGACCTGCATATTACCCATCTTCTTAACCTTATGTTAGATGTAGGGGGATGTCAATATATGTTCCCTGCTTCTCTGAATTAACTTTCATTTCTCCGTAACAGGAACCTCCAACCTGAACCCCATTGCTTTTACAAAGCCTTTATATGTTGAAATGATTTAGGCGGAACTGTAGAGAGGAGTTCAAAGTGCAAGGGCGGGAGTGTCGGTTTCAAAGGGAGCGTGGGGCGATCAATATGTGAGATATGTTAATTCGGTAAAGCCCCGTCCTGGCCTTCATGTTTGCTAGAGTTACACTGAAGCAGCTGGGATGATGAGCGGAAGAGTGGAAGAGAAGAGACAGAGACGCACGTCGCAGGCAGCGACCACCTCCGAAGACAACTGTGAATCTCCTAATTTCACTTCCCCTCAGATATGTCTTAGGAGGGCTGCCCTTACAACTCAGAGAATAAAAAGTTAAACTGAACAAAAACATAGCTAGAGACTAAATTAAATTGAGATAGACCTGTGTGGACATAAGTGTGTCCCTTCCCCATGTGCACTGTCCTCTTTGGTGTTAGTGAGAGGCTCTTGTGAGACAGACAGGCAGACAGACAGACAGACAGACAGACAGACAGGCAGACAGACAGACAGACAGACAGACAGACAGACAGACAGACAGACAGACAGACAGACAGACAGACAGACAGACAGACAGACAGACAGACAGACAGACAGACAGACAGACAGACAGACAGACAGACAGACAGACAGACAGACAGACAGACATGTGAGGTGGAATCCAGTCGGTTCCCTCCTTGAAGTGAATCCATGTGGGACCTGCCTGGACAGATCCTCCTAATGTGAGGGGGTTGGATCAGTCCATCATCCTAATGTGAGCGGGTTGGATTAGACCATCGTCCTAATTTGGGGGGGGGGGTTCAGCGTTCCATTGTATCTTCTCCAGTCCACCCATAAACCCCTTTTAGGCAAATATTTGGCTTTCATACCTGATCCTGAGGAAATGAAGTGTTAACATGATATGAAGCAGCCCCTGCACACAGGCATGAGGGAAATGTGCTTTCCAAGTGAGGCAGAAACCAAGATTTGAACAGTGAACAAAAAAAGTCATTTTAGTGCGGATACACACAGAACATGATACTAACTGCAGGTTTCAGAACTTATAAAATGCATCGCACTTGACATTTATGACCAACTGGATAGACCACTTGTACTCAGATATGTTATTTTAGCGAATGTTGACATTATATTTGTACTTAGTGATGTTCATGCTCCAAGGATCTGTTCTTTATATTCATTTTGAAAATGTTCATCTCAACAATCAACCGCACCATCAATTCCAAATTGATCAGCAGAATATGATAGCGTCCCATTACCGTTTAAAGATACATTAAAGTAATTGACACAGAAACTTAACAGTAACCCTGGGTATAGCACATTTCAATAGTGAATAGGAATCGGTTTGCAACGTTTCATGACAAAAGATCCATCACATGAATCATTAATCATACTGTGTATTTGGACTATGATAAAGAAAAAATCCATCCAAAACCACAAATTTCGATCATTTGGAGTGTTAAATATTTTTTGTCATAATAATAAGGTTGGTAGCAACATTGTGGAAATCAGTTGCAGCTCAAGTTGACCACAAAAGCCGCAATGCAATACCCTTTCTATGGGCTGGCTAGCTAGCTAGCAAACTATCAAAATAATACCAAAGTCAATATCAGCATGTGAAGTAGCTAGCTAGCTGTAAAATCGCATAAAAAAAACTGCACTATCAGTTTAGGAGTCTACAATCTCACCATGTTCAACCTACAGATCTATGTTCCTCGCAGAATGTAGTCTGACATTGGCAACGGCCATGCAATGCACCCTGGCCTGAAAAGGCAGACGAATAGGAGAAATGTGTTAGACCCTCTGTTAAATTACAAATTTATCTAGGTAGGAGTATCACAAAAATATGATCAATGGCTCATTCGAGAGAAGTCAACCTCCCGCGTTATGACATCAGCCACTATTGACACCTGACATGTATGATAGACGTTTTTGTGATCTAAAATCGTATTCTTATTAACTTCAAGTGTAGTGAGAGCGGCTTTATCGCTATGCTACGTCATACCAGACGAAACTGGAAAGTGTTTAGCCATCTTAACCAGTGGTTATCAGTTACTGTACAACCACTGAAGTACCCCCTTGTGCATTTTACCAGTAGGTCTATAGTCTCATGAGTCTTCTCAAGTACCCCCTGTGGATAGGCCCCCATGTATCCCCCAGAGGTCCTAGTACGCCTGATTGGAACCGCTGATCTACACTACTATAGGTAGATTTCTTCCTCTCACTAATAACAGGAGACTGAATGATGCCTAATCAGACATTACCTCCCCCTAGTGGTTATACCTGCTGCTTCTCTCTTCCACACACAGAGCAACCCTCCAACACTGCCAGGTATAGAAACCACAAGCCCAAAGTGGTTCTGACAGGGTATGTCAGGGAGACACTGACCAGTGACCTAGTTTTACAGAGTATGCACGGCACACCAAAAACAGCTTCCATTCTCTTAACCATAAGTGGAACAACAAAAGGATATTTTTCTCCAGAGAATGACAGTCAAGGACAGTGTGTGTGTGCGTCCCAGCTGTGTGTGCTGAACACGGCAGCCCACGGGACTCTGTACACACTGGAACCTGAGGTGCAGCAGGTCCTCTTTCCTTCCCCTCACACAGGTGACCACAGTTAGACTACAGAGCCTGTTGATGGCAGGAGATTAAACCAACGTGAGGAAGTACAGAGCTCTGCTTGGAGTTACAAAAACACACACACACACACACATGTAAGCTATGTTTTTCTTTTGTCTGAAAGATCGCAGTAGAAATCACTGAAATACTTGTCTGTTAGTGTTGACTTTGAACATAGAGAGCTGAACCTGTTGCTGAACTGCTCGGTTTGTTTCTGAATTTAGAAGGGACATATACTGTGGTGTTTTAGGGGGTTCGAATGACTTGTTATAATAGCAGGTTTATCTTGGGGTCCCTAACAGTCTGAGTAAGGAAAAGTGTTAGCTATTGCTTAAGTTCCCATTCCTGACTGAACCACTGCCATGTTGAACTAGACTGGCTCCCAGAATGTTTCTCCAGATACTGATGTAGGTACATCTGTATCATGTTGTTTTGATTAAATGGAACCCATCCCCAACCTATCTGTTACACATTCATATGCTTTTTTAAATACATTGCATTCTGGACAATGGACTTATCATACCAACATTGCACTATTTCTTGCTAGTGCTGTAGCTGTTCATTTGTTGACAAGCCCCTTAGACATCGACCTACGTGTCAGTTGGCAGCTCCTGGCTGTTGCAGGGGAGCTTCAGAGCAGCTGGGTCCAGACTCATAGGACAGTGGTACTGGGTCCAGACTCATATAGAAAAGTGGGTCCAGAACAGATAGACCAGGAGTCAGCCCAGAAGGCCAAATTGTGGCTAGTTTTGACCCTCGGATTCTCCTGGTGCTGAGGTCCCAGAGAACCCTGGACTGAGGCAGGAAGTCGCGTGGTCCAAGTCGTTCCCCCCTCTGTGCCGGTAATCCCTAAAAGAGAAGAGGAAATGCTTAATGCCGGGTCAGTCCTCTGCTCGACAGAATAAGGCCTCCCTAAATCTGCCCTGCAATTCCTCGCCGTGGAACCCTGCCAGAGAGCAAGGCATCCTGGGTAATCGGCCCATGCAGATGGATTACCTTATGGAATGGTCTGAAAGCTGGAAACTATTCACAGAACAATTCACAGTTTAAGCATGTTCATATTTGTTCATATAGCTCAGAAATTGCAATGCGTAATCACATTGAGTAAATAGTATTAGTCATAAATGTTGTTGCCTTGGCTCAGTCTAAAATAACTTTCAAAGGAGCAACTATTAGGTGGACAGCTTAGTGAAAAAGAATGTTTAAAAAGATTCACTCTAGTTTCATGTCTCTTTCATGTTGAAGACACTCGCTCTACAAAAAGGGAGATGAAAAGGATTTGTGGAGGGCCTCTGCGAATTGAGTTCTTAGGCAATGCAAGCCAAGCATACACAGTCTGGCCATTAAAACCAATTAAAACTCACACACTCAGGAAATGTTGTGAAATGTCAACATTTTAATAGCGCCGAATCAGTAATGTTTAATGAACTTTGAAAATGTTAACGCTTCAAAGATGCATCTGGTGCGATTTTGACTGTAAATATCCTCAACAGGTTGTTAATCTGTCGGCCTCTGTGTTATTCATTCCTTTGTACGGGTGTAGTGGCACTAGGTAATGTAGTAACGCCACTGCTCGTAAATCTCCCCCTCCGTTTAGAGACAGTCGTTAATACAGACCTGTGTAACAGCACCAAATGGTAATGGTTTCCATAAGCTAGGCCCTGGAATTGTGTAAATCAGATTCTCAAGAGAGCTGGGGGTGAAGGCTGTAGCTAACATTGCACACTGTCAATCCTCTGGAGCTAAGTCTTTGTGTGTGGAGTTGGAATAACAGTCCCTCTCAGGTTTCACACTCTAGTTTCTGCTCAAAAAGCAGAAAAGATGACAGAGTAATTAGCGTGGTTTTGGGAGAAATATTATTTGTTTAGATCTGGGTGTTTAGTTGGAGGTAAAATTCTGTCCAAGCGTTTTATTATCTGGTATTGTACATCAATCTAAAACGTCTTGTGGCAAAGCTCTGATTCTGAGGGGTTCAAGCCACAATTGAACTGTGAAGAGTTAGGCTTGGCCAGTGAATAGGAGAGGACAGTAGACACTGACCCACCCACCCTCTCGCTACCAGACTAGACTGTCCAGACTGAGATCCAATGTCTCTGAATAAAAATGACTGAAAGACATGACTCTGTTGGAAAACAGAGGCCTACACTAACACTGGACTCAGGGATTCATATTTCGGAGGACTGAGCTGAGCCCTCCAGAGCTGCCGCCTAGCTACTCTGCAGACATTAAAACAAATACACTGTGGGGTTACACAAACAGGCCTGTCACAAGGCACCCAGTCAGTGAATGTGTGAAATGTAGCACGCTGTTGTGCCATTTTCCTCAGAAGAAAGGGGAAAGGGAGTTTGTTTTATTGAGAAACCTGACCCCTCATACTGCATGTCTTTGTTTGACTTTCTATGAATCAGGGAGAGTTTTTGATGGGCGGGCCGCAACGGGTGAAGGCTGATTTTCTGCAGCCATGCTGTTTGGATATTATTTTTTCCTTTTATTTAACTAGGCAAGTCAGTTAAGAACACATTCTTATTTTCAATGACGGCCTAGGAACAGTGGGTTAACTGCCTGTTCAGGGGCAGAATGACAGATTTGTACCTTGTCAGCTTAGGGATTTGAACTGTAAGACATGGAGGGTATTACTGTAGGACATGGAGGAGTATATTCTATATTCTATAATCTAGTAATCTATCCTACCCTGCCTTTCGGTTACTAGTCCAACGCTCTAACCACTAGGCTACCCTGCCGCCCCATATTATATTTCAGAAGGCTATTGGAGGGTATATTACTGTAATTACTGTAGGACATGTTGGGTATATTACTGTAGGACATGGAGGGTATGTTACTGTAGGACATGGAGGGTATATTACTGTAGGAAATGGAGGGTATATTACTGTAGGACATGGAGGGTCTATTACTGTAGGACATGGAGGGTATATGAATGTAAAACATGGAGGGTATATTATTGTAGGACGTGGAGGGTATATTACTGTAGATCATGGAGGGTATATTACTGTAATTACTGTAAGACATGGAGGTTATTTTACTGTAATTACTGTAGGGCATGAAGGGTATATTACTGTAATTACTGTAAGACATGGAGGGTATTACTGTAGGACATGGAGGAGTATATTCTATATTCTATAATCTAGTAATCTATCCTACCCTGTCTTTCTAAGGTCTTCAAAAGCCAAGTTAACAAACAGATTACTGACCATTTCGAATCCCACCATACCTTCTCCGCTATGCAATCTGGTTTCAGAGCTGGTCATGGGTGCACCTCAGCCACGCTCAAGGTTCTAAACGACATCATAACCGCCATCGATAACAGACCTTACTGTGCAGCCGTATTCATCGACCTGGCCAAGGCTTTCGACTCTGTCAATCACAACATTCTTATTGGCAGACTCGACAGCCTTGGTTTCCCAAATGATTGCCTCGCCTGGTTTACCAACTACTTCTCTGATAGAGTTCAGTGTGTCAAATCGGAGGGACTGTTGTCTGGACCTCTGACAGTCTCTATGGGTGTGCCACAGGGTTCAATTCTCGTGCCGACCCCCTTTTCTGTAGACATCAATGATTTTGCTCTTGCTGCTGGTGATTCTCTGATCCACCTCTACGCAGATGACACCATTCTGTATACTTCTGGCCCCTCCAGACGAGCTTCAATGTAATACAACTCTCCTTCCATGGCCTCCAACTGCTCTTAAACGCAAGTAAAACTAAATGCATGCTTTTCAATCGATCGCTGCCTGCACCTGCTCGCCTGTCCAGCATCACTACTCTGGACGGCCCTGACTTAGAATACGTGGACAACTACAAATACCTGGGTGTCTGGTTAGACTCCTTCCAGACTCACATTAAGCATCTCCAATCCAAAATTAAATCTAGAATCAGCTTCCTATATCGCAACAAAGCATCCTTCACTCATGCTGCCAAACATACCCTCGTAAAACTGACCATACTACCGATCCTCGACTTCGGTGATGTCATCTATAAAATAGCCTCCAACACTCTACTCAACAAACTGGATGCAGTCTATCACAATGCCATCCGTTTTGTCACCAAAGCCCCATACACTACCCACCATTGCGACCTGTACGCTCTCGTTGGTTGGCCCTCGCTTCATACTCGTCGCCAAACCCACTGGCTACAGGTTATCTACAAGTCTCTGATAGGTAAAGCCCCGCCTTATCTCAGCTCACTGGTCATCATAGCAGCACCCACTCGTAGCACGCGCTCCAGCAGATATATCTCACTGGTCACCCCCAAAGCCAATTCCTCCTTTGGTCGTCTTTCCTTCCAGTTCTCTGCTGCCCATGACTGGAACGAATTGCAAAAATCTCTGAAGCTGGAGACTCACATCTCCCTCACTAGCTTTAAGCACCAGCTGTCAGAGCAGTTTACAGATCACTGCACCTGTACTTAGCCTATCTGTAAACAGCCCATCTATCTACCTACCTCATCCCCATACTGGTATTTATTTATTTTGCTCCTTTGTACCCCAGTAGCTCTACCTGCACATTCATCTTCTGCCGATCTACCATTCCAGTGTTTAATTGCTATATTGTAATTACTTTGCCACGATGGCCTATTTATTTCCTTAACTTACCTCATTTGCACTCACTGTATATAGACTTTTTGTTTTCTTTTGTTCTACTGTATTATTGACTGTATGTTATGTTTATTCCATGTGTAACTCTGTGTTGTTGTGTGTCAAACTGTTTTGCTTTATCTTGGCCAGGTCGCAGTTGCAAATGAGAACTTGTTCTCAACTAGCCTACCTGGTTAAGTAAAGGTGAAATAAAAAAATAAAAATTACTGTGATTACTGTAGGACATGGATGGTATACTGTAATTACTGTAAGACATGGAGGGCTATATTACTGTAATTATTGTAAGACATGGAGGGTATTACTGTATGACATGGAGGGTATATTACTGTAATTACTGTAGGACATGGGGGTATAATACTGTAATTACTGTAGGACATGGATGGTATATTAATGTAGGACATGGAGGGTATATTACTGTAGGATATGGAGGTTATTTTACTGTAGGACATGGAGGGTATATTACTGTAGGTCATGGAGGGTGCATTACTGTAGGACATGGAGGGTATGTTACTGTAGGACATGCAGGGTATATTCATGTAATTACTGTAGGACATGGAGGGTATATTACTGTAGGACATGAAAGGTATATTACTGTAGGTCATGGAATGTATATTACTGTAGAACATGGAGGTTGTATTACTGTAGGACATGGAGGTTGTATTACTGTAGGACATGGAGGTTGTATTACTGTAGGACATGGAGGGTATATTACTGTAGGACATGAAAGGTATATTACTGTAGGTCATGGAGGGCATATTACTGTAGGACATGGAGGTTGTATTACTGTAGGACATGGAGGTTGTAATACTGTAGGACATGGAGGTTGTATTACTGTAGGACATGGAGGTTGTATTACTGTAGGACATGGAGGTTGTATTACTGTAGG
Organism: Oncorhynchus mykiss; assembly: GCF_013265735.2. NCBI lineage: Eukaryota > Metazoa > Chordata > Actinopteri > Salmoniformes > Salmonidae > Oncorhynchus > Oncorhynchus mykiss. The sequence goes on along the minus strand of NC_050571.1, from coordinate 19,285,418 downwards.
ACATGGAGGGTGTAGTACTGTAGGACATGGAGGTTGTATTACTGTAGGACATGGAGGTTGTAGTACTGTAGGACATGGAGGTTGTATTACTGTAGGACATGGAGGTTGTATTACTGTAGGACATGGAGGTTGTAGTACTGTAGGACATGGAGGTTGTATTACTGTAGGACATGACATGTATATTACTGTAGGACATGGAGGTCGTAGTACTGTAGGACATGGAGGGTATATTACTGTAGGACATGGAGGTTGTATTACTGTAGGACATGGAGGTTGTATTACTGTAGGACATGGAGGTTGTAGTACTGTAGGTCATGGAGGGTATATTACTGTAGGACATGGAGGGTATATTACTGTAGGACATGGAGGTTGTATTACTGTAGGACATGGAGGGTATATTACTGTAGGACATGGAGGTTGTAGTACTGTAGGACATGGAGGTTGTATTACTGTAGGACATGGAGGTTGTTTTACTGTAGGACATGGAGGTTGTATTACTGTAGGACATGAGGTTGTATTACTGTAGGACATGGAGGGTATATTACTGTAGGACATGGAGGGTATATTACTGTAGGACATGGAGGTTGTATTACTGTAGGACATGGAGGGTATATTACTGTAGGACATGAAAGGTATATTACTGTAGGTCATGGAAGGTATATTACTGTAGAACATGGAGGTTGTATTACTGTAGGACATGGAGGTTGTATTACTGTAGGACATGGAGGGTATATTACTGTAGGACATGAAAGGTATATTACTGTAGGTCATGGAGGGCATATTACTGTAGGACATGGAGGTTGTATTACTGTAGGTCATGGAGGTTGTATTACTGTAGGACATGGAGGTTGTATTACTGTAGGACATGGAGGTTGTATTACTGTAGGACATGGAGGTTGTATTACTGTAGGACATGGAGGTTGTATTACTGTAGGACATGGAGGGTGTAGTACTGTAGGACATGGAGGTTGTATTACTGTAGGACATGGAGGTTGTAGTACTGTAGGACATGGAGGTTGTATTACTGTAGGACATGGAGGTTGTATTACTGTAGGACATGGAGGTTGTAGTACTGTAGGACATGGAGGTTGTATTACTGTAGGACATGACATGTATATTACTGTAGGACATGGAGGTTGTAGTACTGTAGGACATGGAGGGTATATTACTGTAGGACATGGAGGTTGTAGTACTGTAGGACATGAAATGTATATTACTGTAGGACATGGAGGTTGTAGTACTGTAGGACATGGAGGGTATATTACTGTAGGACATGGAGGGTATATTACTGTAGGACATGGAGGTTGTAGTACTGTAGGACGTGGAGGTTGTATTACTGTAGGACATGGAGGTTGTATTACTGTAGGACATGGAGGTTGTATTACTGTAGGACATGGAGGTTGTATTACTGTAGGACATGGAGGTTGTATTACTGTAGGACATGGAGGTTGTAGTACTGTAGGACATGGAGGTTGTAGTACTGTAGGACATGGAGGTTGTATTACTGTAGGACATGAAATGTATATTACTGTAGGACATGGAGGTTGTATTACTGTAGGACATGAAATGTATATTACTGTAGGACATTTGACTTGTGATTGGGGGGGATCTTATTAAAAGAGGGGGGATATTGTTATTGAGTACAGCTGAAATTGATGGAATGATGTTCAACATGGTCATGTTCTTTGTGTGCGTGTGCTCAAATGTAAGTCCCCAGTGTAATCACAATAAACCCTCATAGTGCCTTTAGTGTTTGAATGTGCAGTAGACACCACTTGAGAGCATTCTGTCGGGCTGTATCACCGCCTGGTACGGCAACTGCACCGCCCACAACGGCAGGGCTCTCCAGAAGGTGGGAAAGTCAGCCAAACATATCACCGGGGGCACACTGCCTGCCCTCCAGGACATCTACAGCACCTGCTGTCACAGGAAGGTCAAGAAGATCATCAAGGACCTCAACCACCCGAGCGTGTTTATACCGGCTAGCATCTAGAAGGTGGAGACAGTACAGGTGCATCAAAGCTGGGACCGAGAAACTGAAAAACAGCTTCTATCTCCAGGCCACCAGACTGTTAAATAGTCATTACTAGTCAGCCTCGGCCCAGCACCCTGCCCTGAACCTTAGACACTGTTACTAGCAGGCTAACACCAGGTACTCTACCCTGTACCTTAGAGACTGCTGCCTTATGTACATAGTCATGGAACACTGGTCACTTTAATAATGTTTACATACTGTTTTACCCAGTGCATATGTACAATTTAAGTCGGAAGTTTACATACCCCTTAGCCAAATACATTTAAACTCAGTTTTTCATAATTTCTGACATTTATTCCAAATTCCCTGTCTTAGGTCAGTTAGGATCACCACTTTATTTTAAGAATGTGAAATGTCAGAATAATTGTAGAGAGAATGATTTATTTCAGCTTTTATTTCTTTCATCACATTTCCAGTGGGTCAGAAGTTTACATACACTCAATTAGTATTTGGTAGCATTGCCTTTAAATTGTTTAACATGGGTCAAACGTTCCGGTTAGCCTTCCACAAGCTTCCCTTAAGCCCATTCCTCCTGACAGAGCTGGTGTAACTGAGTCAGGTTTGTAGGCCTCCTTGCTCGCACACACTTTTTCAGTTCTGCCCACAAATTTTCTATAGGATTGATGTCAGGGCTTTGTGATGGCCACTCCAATACCTTGACTTTGTTCTCCTTAAGCCATTTTGCCACAACTTTGGGAGTATGCTTGGGATCATTGTCCATATGGAAGACCTGTTTGCTACCAAGCTTTAACTTCCTGCTGATGTCTTGAGATGTTGCTTCAATATATCCACATAATTTTCCTACCTCATGATGCCATATATTTTGTGAAGTGCAACAGTATCTCCTGCAGCAAAGCACCCCCACTACATGATGCTGCCACCCCCATGCTTCACGGTTGGGATGGTGTACTTCGGCTTGCAAGCCTCCCCATTTTTCCTCTTAACATAACGACGCCCATTATGGCCAAATAGTTATATTTTTCATTAGACCAGAGGACATTTCTCCAAAAAGTACGATCTTTGTCCCCATGTGCAGTTGCAAACCGTAGTCTGGCTTTTTTATTGCGGTTTTGGAGCAGTGGCATCTTCCTTGCTGAGCGACCTTTCAGGTTATGTCGATAAGAGACTCGTTTTACTGTGAATATAGATACTTTTGTACCTGTTTCCTCCAGCATCTTCACAAGATCCTTTGCTGTTGTTCTGGGATTGATTTGCACTTTTCGCACCAAAGTACATTCATCTCTAGGAGACAGAACATGCCTCCTTCTTGAGCGATATGACGGCTGCGTGGTCCCATGGTGTTTATACTTGCGTACTATTGTTTGTACAGTTGAACGTGGTACCTTCAGGCGTTTGGAAATTGCTCCCAAGCATGAACCAGACTTTGCTGATTTCTTTTGATTTTCCCATGATGTCAAGCAAAGAGGCACTGAATTTGAAGGTAGATATTGAAATACATACACAGGTACACCTCCAATTGACTCAAATGATGTTAATTATCCTATCAGAAGCATCATTTTCTGGAATTTTCCAAGCACAGTCAACTTAGGGTATGTAAACTTCTGACCCACTGGAATTGTGATACAGTGAATTATAAGTGAAATAATCTGTCTGTAAACAATTGTTGGACAAATTACTTGTGTCATGCACAAAGTAGATGTCCTAACTGACTTGCCAAAACTATAGTTTGTTAACAAGAAATGTGTGGAGTGGTTGAAAAACTAGTTTTAATGACTCCAACCTAAGTGAATGTAAACATCTGACTTCAACTGTATGTGGTGTATGTTCAGTGGGGCAAAAAAAGTATTTAGTCAGCCACCAATTGTGCAAGTTCTCCCACTTAAAAAGATGAGAGAGGCCTGTAATTTTCATCATAGGTACACTTCAACTATGACAGACAAAATTAGAAAAACAAATCCAGAAAATCACATTGTAGGATTTTTAATGAATTTATTTGCAAATTATGGTGGAAAATAAGTATTTGGTCAATAACAAAAGTTTATCTCAATGCTTTGTTATATACCCTTTGTTGGCAATGACAGAGGTCAAACATTTTCTGTAAGTCTTCACAAGGTTTTCACACACTGTTGTTGGTATTTTGGCCCATTCCTCCATGCAGATCTCCTCTAGAGCAGGGATGTTTTGGGACTGTTGCTGGGCAACACTGACTTTCAACTCCCTCCAAAGATTTTCTATGGGGTTGAGATCTGGAGACTGACTAGGCCACTCCAGGACCTTGAAATGCTTCTTACGAAGCCACCCCTTCGTTGCCCGGGCAGTGTGTTAGGGATCATTGTCATGCTGAAAGACCCAGCCATGTTTCATCTTCAATGCCCTTGCTGATGGAAGGAGGTTTTCACTCAAAATCTCACGATACATGGCCCCATTCATTCTTTCCTTTACACAGATCAGTCATCCTGGTCCCTTTGCAGAAAAACAGCCCCAAAGCATGATGTTTCCACCCCCATGCTTCACAGTAGGTATGGAGTTCTTTGGATGCAACTCAGCATTCTTTGTCCTTCAAACACGACGAGTTGAGTTTTTACCAAAAAGTTATAGTTTGGTTTCATCTGACCATATGACATTCTCCCAATCTTCTTCTGGATCATCCAAATGCTCTCTAGCAAACTTCAGACGGGCCTGGACATGTACTGGCTTAAGCAGGGGGACACGTCTGGCACTGCAGGATTTGAGTCCCTGGCGGCGTAGTGTGTTACTGATGGTAGGCTTTGTTACTTTGGTCCCAGCACATTGCAGGTCATTCACTAGGTCCCACCGTGTGGTTCTGGGATTTTTGCTCACATTTCTTGTGATCATTTTGACCCCACAGGGTGAGATCTTGCGTGGAGCCCCAGATCGAGGGAGATTATCAGTGGTCTTGTATGTCTTCCATCTCCTAATAATTGCTCCCACAGTTGATTTCTTCAAACCAAGCTGCTTACCTATTGCAGATTCAGTCTTCCCAGCCTAGTGCAGGTCTACAATTTTGTTTCTGGTGTCCTTTGACAGCTCTTTGGTCTTGGCCATAGTGGAGTTTGGAGTGTGACTGTTTGAGGTTGTGGACAGGTGTCTTTTATACTGATAACAAGTTCAAACAGGTGCCATTAATACAGGTTGTTAACGAGTGGAGGACAGAGGAGCCTCTTAAACAAGAAGTTACAGGTCTGTGAGAGCCAGAAATCTTGCTTGTTTGTAGGTGACCAAATACTTATTTTCCACCATAATTTGCAAATAAATTCATTAAAAATCCTATAATGTGATTTTCTGGATTTTTTTCTCTCATTTTGTCTGTCATAGTTGAAGTGTACCTATGATGAAAATTACAGGCCTCTCTCATCTTTTTAAGTGGGAGAACTTGCACAATTGGTGGCTGACTAAATACTTTTTTGCCCCACTGTACCTATACATTGTATTTTGATTTGAAGAAAGGGTACTGTGGATGGAGAGCGGGAGGGAGTGTAGGGGCCCACTGTAGGGGCCCACTGTAGGGGCCCATTGTAGGGGCCCACTGTAGGGGCCCACTGTAGGGGCCTACCTAGTATGTAAGGAGCATGGCTGGGTGAGTGGATTGATAATGAAGCTGTCCGGTGTCCATCAATGGTGCTCTCTTCCTCCTCCTCTTCTTCTCTCCTCTACCTCTCTCCTCTTCCTCTTCCTCTCCTCTTCCTCTCCTCTCTTCTCCTCTTCCTCTCCCCCTCTTTCTCTTTCCTCTTCCTCTCATTTCCTATATTCTCTTCTCTTCCTCTCTCTTCCTATCCTCTTTCCTCTTCCTCTCATAACCTATCTTCTCTTCCTCTCTTCTTCCTCTCTCCTCTTCTCCTCTTCCTCTCTCCTCGTCCTCTTTCTCTCCTTTCTTCTCCTCCTCTTCCTCTCCTCCTCTTCCTCTCCTCTTCCTCTCCTCTCTTCCCCCCTTCCTCTCTCCTCTTTCTCCCTTCTCTTCCTCTCTTTTCCTCTCTTCCTCCACTCCCTTCCTCTCTTCTATTCTCCACACATTTTCACCTCTTCCTCTCCCCTCCTCCCCTCCTCTCCTCTCTTCTGGAGGCCCAGTACTGTAAGAGTGTTTAACCATGTATTCTTTGAGATCAAACTGTCCTGCCGCCGGCTTCAAAGAACTGGCAGCTCTGAACATGCCGGTCATGTGTTGGAGTTGTAGGGAGGAGCAGAGGAGAGCGTGGTGTAAGCAGAATACCATACAGCAACTCAGGTTACCAGTTCGTCAGATACAACTATCCAGCACTGCACATATAGAGCCAACAGGATGCTGTCTTCATTTTCTTCTATTTGCATTTAAAATATATTCTCAGTCCAAATGGCTGAATTCAAAGACGTTGGCTGCAAATCAATACATGTGGCACCCGCAGGTGGTCCAAGACTGTTCTTGGCTCGCTCTTTTCACAAGCAGATTTTTCTTCAGCGCAGGCCAGCCAGGCCAATATTAGCACATATAGCCACTGAGAATAGATCAGTCACTTATCAGTTTTGACAAGTTGGCATTGGTTTACCCAGTCCTACCTGATGTAATGTCTGATTCTTGCATCTCTGATGAACGGCTCCTCAGAATATGTCCACATCTTGAAGTGGTTTCATGACGTTCAGTATGGCCGATCTGTTTAGCATTGACTCATCATTGTTAGTCCATCACTTTGTGTCTCCTGGAGTGAGGAGGGGGGTGGCAGAACAAAGCCTTGAGCAGAACCAGTCACAGAGATGATCTGGGGTCTTCATCATCCCATGATACTTCAGGCTGGATTCTGGTTCTGGCCTAATCCCACTACTACATCCACAGACACATTAGAGCATATTGGATCACTGCTAGAGCTGTGAGTTATAAAACTGTTTTATCACTGGGAGGACGTTATTTCCCTCTGACACTGATGCTATGCTGTTTGTCTGTGTCTCTCTCTCTATCTGTAGAGGATGCCAGCACTGGGAGGGACGGAGCAGGAACAGCGGGAGACCCAGAATACCCCACTGACCTCTCAGGGAAACTGGGTAAGACACTGAGCACTGTCTCTCTCTCTCTCTCTCTGACGTTTATCTCTGGTTTCATCTGACCCTAGATCATTTAGAAAACAGGGCATTGTCTTAGTGATGGGTATGTAGTGGCCCAGTCTCTGGAGAGGGGGTGTAGTTCTAGTGTGTCTGGCCACACCTGGCACCACTCTGCCCTGTGTGTGCTGCCCTGGCACACACAACCCCCCCCCCCTCCCCCCCACCAGCAGGGTGCTGTTTGCTTGGGTAATTACCTCTGACAGGCCAGAGAGCAGGCTATTTGAATGAAGTGTGTTTGGGGAAACATTCCATCCTCTCCCCTCTCTCCCTGTTGGCTGCCCCCTTTGACCAGTCGTATCAAACTGGAGTCCACTATTGTCTTTTCTCCTGTTGACTCTGCCTCGACACAGTTCAGATACAACCAGCGTTGAACTGCTGAGTGAAACTTTAAAGGGGAAAGTGGTGGTTTTGTCAACGTGCCCCTTGGTGGGTTATGATATGCTGAATAGTGCCGCCACACCAGAAATACTGTTTGACCCCAAATGGAAGCCCCACAACATACCCTTCATATTTATTTGCTCAGTGTTAGAAAAACGATGTTGTCAAACAAACATACTTAACCTTCATTATTTTCAAAGTCCTCCAGTGTGATTCGTTGCGATATTTAATAGCTGTCTGGTGTGCATTGTGCACACCATTATAAACTGTTCCTGTGAAGTTTATCCTTTTTCTCAACAACACTATTTCGTAAACAACCCTTCCTTTGATCGCAGTCCGACCACGCTTCACGCAGCCAGCCAAGATGAGGAAGCGCGTGATCGCCCGGCCGGTGGGCAGCTCAGTACGGCTGAAGTGCACGGCCAGCGGGAACCCTCGTCCGGACATCGTGTGGCTGAAGGACAACAAGCCGCTGACCCCTGAGGAGGTGGGTGAGGGCCGTAAGAAGAAGTGGACCCTGAGTCTGAAGAATCTGACCCCTGAGAACAGCGGGAAGTACACCTGCCACGTCTCCAACCGGGCTGGAGAGATCAACGCCACATACAAAGTGGAAGTCATCCGTAAGTTTGGTCACTTACTTACAGTATAGATGTATTGTTTTTTGGTTGATTTATAAGCTTGGGTCATTGTTGAAGTTTGATTAGCATTGAGGGTAAGGGAAAGGGGGATACCTAGTCAGTTGTACAACTGAATGCCTTCAACTGAAATGTGTCTTCCGCTTTTAACCCAACCCCTCTGAATCAGAAAGGTCCAGGGGGCTGCTTTAATCGACATCCACATCTTCAGCGCCCAGGGAACAGTGGGTTAACTGCCTTGTCAGCTTGGGGATTCGATCCAGCAACCTTTCGGTTACTGGCCCAACGCTCTAACCACTAGGCTAGAGCAGGGTATTAATACAGTGGGTTGAGTTTGGAGGTTGGGCATTAACTCTTGTTTACTGGTCAGATTGGTTTATAGTTGAGTTTTGAGGATGGGGTTTGGGTTTAGGTTGGTTGAGTGTTGTGAGGTTGGGTTAATCCTGGGCTGATGTGGTATGGTGAGCCTCAGCCTCCCTCTCTCTCTCCCCTTGACCATCTGCTTAGCATTATATCCCATCTGTGTGCTGACTACAAAAACACATGTTTCTACCAAACCCAGAAGCGGAGAGGAGGAAGTGAATAAAACTTGTGCTTGCTTGTGTCAAATGTGGCATTTTCTCCCTCAACCTCAGCCTATTCTAGCCGCAGCACAGAGAACGAGAGGAAAGCGCTGAACATGGCAATAACTTTTCTGTTCAGTTGAATTGTCTGAATACGCTCTATACATATTTTTCCCGTTATAGAGCGGACAAATTCCAAGCCTATCCTGACCGGCACCCATCCGGTGAACACCACGGTGGACTACGGCGGTACCACCTCATTCCAGTGTAAGGTTCGCAGTGACGTCAAGCCGGTGATTCAGTGGCTGAAGAGGGTGGAGCCGGGGGACGAGAACAAGTACAACTCCACCATCGAGGTGGGCGACCATGGCTTCGTGGTGCTGCCCACAGGAGAGGTGTGGTCCAGGCCAGATGGCTCCTACCTCAACAAGCTGCTCATCACCCGGGCCAAGGAGGAGGACGCTGGGATGTACATCTGTCTGGGTGCCAACACCATGGGTTACAGCTTCCGCAGTGCTTACCTCACTGTCCTGCCTGGTGAGTGGAACACCCTGTTACAACTACATAACACCGTGCTTAACCATAACATCCAGTTACAACCATATTATAACACCCTGTTTAACCATAACACCATGTTACCACCATATTATAGCACCCTGTTTAACCATAACACCATGTTTAACCATAACACCATGTTTAACCATAACACCATGTTACCACCATATTACAACACCCTGTTTAACCATAACACCATGTTTAACCATAACACCCTGTTTAACCATAACACCATGTTTAACCATAACACCATGTTACCACCATATTACAACACCCTGTTTAACCATAACACCATGTTTAACCATAACACCATGTTTAACCATAACACCATGTTACCACCATATTATAGCACCATGTTTAACCATAACACCCTGTTACCACCATATTATAGCACCATGTTTAACCATAACACCCTGTTACCACCATATTATAACACACTGTTTAACCATAACACCCCGTTACACCCTGTTTACCTGTAACATCCTGTTACCACCATATTATGACACCCTGTTTAACCATAACACCATGTTACCACCATATTATAACACCATGTTTAACCATAACACCATGTTACCACCATATTATAACACCATGTTTAACCATAACACCCTGTTACACCCTGTTTACCCATAACACCCTGTTACCACCATATTATAACACCCTGTTTAACCATAACACCCTGTTACCACCATATTATGACACCCTGTTTAACCATAACACCCTATTACCACCATATTATAACATCATGTTTAACCATAACTCCCTGTTACTACCATATTATAACACCCTGTTTAACCATAACACCCTGTTACCACCATATTATAACACCCTGTTTAACCATAACACCCTGTTACCACCATATTATAACACCCTGTTTAACCATAACACCATGTGACCACCATATTATGACACACTGTTTAACCATAACTCCCTGTTACAACCATATTATAACACCCTGTTTAACCATAACACCCTGTTACCACCATATTATAACACCCTGTTACCACCATATTATAACACCCTGTTTAACCATAACACCATGTTACCTCCATATTATGACACCCTGTTTAACCATAACACCATGTTACCTCCATATTATGACACCCTGTTTAACCATAACACCCTGTTACCACCATATTATGACACCCTGTTTAACCATAACTCCCTGTTACCACCATATTATGACACCCTGTTTAACCATAACACCATGTGACCACCATATTATGACACCCTGTTTAACCATAACTCCCTGTTACACCCTGTTTACCCATAACACCCTTTTACAACCATGTAACATCCTGTCACATTTACCACTAAACAACATGTGATGCACCCATCATCCAAAACTGTTAAACTGAAGTTGTTTTAATAATGGTTATACTTACTACTGTATGTATTCACCATCAGGTTTTAATAGTGACTTTTGACCAAGCTGCTCATAACTTCCCATATTTCCTCTTCTCTCCCCTCCAGACCCAAAGCCTCAACACACTCCCATCCCCACGGCTACCTCTCACAGCCTGCCCTGGCCTGTGATCATCGGCCTCCCAGCAGGGTTGGTGTTCATCCTGGGTACTGTCCTGCTGTGGTTCTGTCAATCCAAACGCCACTGCTCCTCTGGAGGTGTGGTCACCGCCCAGGCCCTGACCGCCTTACAGCGCCCGCCCCCACGGGTACCAGCCTGCCCCCCCAGCGGGGACAAAGACTGCCTGAGCTACTACATGACCCAGCAGCAGCAGCTCCTCCTGGCCCAGGGAGGCAGCGGTCTGGTGGTCCCTAAAGTCTACCCAAAGATCTACACAGACATCCACACACACACACACTCACACATGGATGGAAAAGTGCACCAACACCAGCATATCCACTACCAATGTTAGCTGCCACTGTACCGACAGGCCCTCATGTCTGCAGTGTTGGGTCAGCTCCCACCACCTCCCCTCCACATGCCCAGTCCTGCTTTCCTCCTAAAGACCCAGCCAAACAGTCTGAGCTGGGGTGCTGCACACAAACCCTCTTACTGCTAAATACTATACTGTACTGAACCAAGGCCCTGGGGAACATGGACACAGTCAGGATAGATAGCACCCTCCATGAGGTACAGAATAAGGGACATGGAAATGCCTTCAGGAATCCCACATGAACTAATGTGAGTCCAAATGGAGCAATATTTCACACAGAACCCCACTGCAGAACCACTGCAGAGAGATGGCAACATTTGTTTCTCTAGTCTGGTTCAATCTGCACAAACTCACAGTGACTGAAATGAGTGAATGTATAGAGTTAGCTCTGTCTCATTTGAGAGTCTTTACTCTGTAGGAAAATAGCAGCATTTCCTGCAACACCTCTCTGGCCTTCATGTGCAGTGTCTGTGGAAGGGTCCAAGAGGATTATGTCTATTAGCTCCACATTTTTGTCAGATGCACAGCCTCAGTAAGCACCAAAAGGAATACGGTTCAATGTAAAATGTTCACAGATTTTATGGATTGCTGTTGGATTGAATCAGAATCCAAATGTGCCTTCACATCCTGAGAAGGTCAGAAGGAGGTCAACCAACAGAGACACAGCGGGATTGAGTCAACAAAGATTGCATGTATTTTGTTTCTAAAAAAGGTTTTGTTCAAGGAAAAGGACCTGCAAAGCATTGCAGTCTTTTGTACGTGAATGGGAAATGATTTATGGGTAATAGGAAATGGTATGAAATCGTGTAAAGAACGTTATAATTCCTAAGGCCGATCATATTGTCACTATCCTAAAAAAGAACCTAGATACTGAAATATTCAGGATTACAGCAACGCATACAATAATTCTGTGTTCTTCTCGTTATTACTTGGGTTTTACAGGTCACTGACATGTGGGCGTCATGGTCAGTGGTACTGTTGGGCTGATCCAAACCGCAGGTGCACCCAATCACAAAAGGACTTGTTCAACTTTTGAATTCTCAGGTGGCCATCTTTCTTTTTGTCTCTTGTTCTTTGGGTGTGTATAGGGTATAACTCTGACCACTATAGGAAACTGTGGAATATGCTCATGTAATGGAACCCTTTTTAAGCTTTGAGAAGAGAAATGGAAAGCTTCCCAAAAACCAAAATACAGTATGATTGCTGCATTGTCTGTGAAAAGTGTCCTCAAACTGATTGTTCAGTTGTTCTGTGTTTTACCCCAGTATTTGTTGTGTCAAAGCTAATGGACTGCCAGATTCAGAATTCATGCACTTATTCCAAGTATGTTGATCAAAGTAGTGTTAAAGTTCATCTATTACTTTCAGCCTTTTGGGGGGAATCTAGAATCATGGAAATACCCTGTTCAATTGACCTACAAATTTAAATCCTAAGTAATTGTCTAGACTCAATATATATATATATTTATACACAGTGCATTCTGAAAGTATTCAGACCCCTTGACTTTTTCGTTTTTCCCCTCAATCTACGCACAATACCCCATAATGAAAAAGCAAAAACAGGTTTAGAAATTTTTGCACATGTATACTTTTATTTATTTTTTATATCACATTTACATACATTTTCAGACCCTTTACTCAGTACTTTGTTGAAGCACCTTTGGCAGCGATTACAGCCTTGAGTGTTCTTGGGTGTGACGCTACAAGCTTGGCACACCTGTATTTGGGGAGTTTCTCCCATTCGTCTCTGCAGATCCTCTCAAACTCTGTCAGGTTTAATGGAGAGCGTTGCTGCACAGCTATTTTCAGGTCTCTCCAGAGATGTTCAAACGGGTTCAAGTCTGGGCTCTGGCTGGCTGTGTGCTTAGGTTTCTTGCCCTGTTGGACGCTGAACCTTCGCCCCCAGTCTGAGGTCCTCAGCTCTCTGGAGCAGGTTTTCATCAAGTATCTCTCTGTACTTTGCTCTGTTCATCTTTCCCTCGATCCTGACTAGTCTTCCTGTCCCTGCTGCTGAAAAACATTCCCACAGCATGGTGCTGCCACCACCGTGCTTCACAGTAGGGATGGTGCCAGGATTCCTCCAAACGTGACACTTAGGATTCAAGCTAAAGAGTTCAATCTTGGTTTCATCAGACAAGAGAATCTTGTTTCTCATGGTCTGAGAGTCCTGTAAGTGCCTGTTGGAAAACTCCAAGCTGGCTGTCATGTGCCTTTTACTTAGGAGTGGTTTCTGTCTGGCCACTACCATAAAGGCCTGATTGGTGGAATGCTGCAGAGATGGTTGTCCTTTTGGAAGGTTATCCCATCTCCACAGAGGAACTCTGGAGCTTTGTCAGAGTGACCATCAGGTTCATGGTCACCTCCCTGACCAAGGCCCTTCTCCCCCGTTTGCTCAGTTTGGCCGGGTGGCCATCTCTAGGAATAATCTTGGTGGTTCCAAACTTCTTCCATTTAAGAATGATGGAGGCCACTGTGTTCTTGGGGATCTTTAATGATGCAGACATTTTTTGGTACCCTTCCCCAGATCTGTACCTTGACACAATCCTGTCTTGGAGCTCTACGGACAATTCCTTTCGACCTCATGGCTTGGTTTTTGCTCTGACATGCACTGTCAACTGTGGGACCTTATATAGACAGGATTGCCTTTCCAAATCATGTCCAATCAATTTAATTTACCACAGCTGGACTCAAATCAAGTTGTAGAAACATCTCAAGGATGATCAATGGAAACAGGATGCACCTGAGCTCAATTTAGAGTCTCATATCAAAGGATCTGAATACTTATGTAAATAAGGTATTTCTGTGTTTTGTGTTTAATACATTTGCTAAAATGTATAAAAAGCTGTTTTTGCTTTGTCATTATGGTTTATTGTGTGTATATTGATGAGGAAAACAATTTATTTAATCCATTTTAGAATAAGGCTGTAACATAACAAAATGTGGAAAAAGTCAAGGGGTTTGAATACCTTCCGAATGCATATACACAGTTCTGTGAAAAAGTTCCCCCCCCCCCACCCCCCCTTTCTAATTTTCTCTACTTTTGCATATTTTTGATACTGAATGTTATCAGATCTTCAACCAAAACCTCATATTAGATAAAGGAAACCTGAGTGAACAAACAACACAACAATGACTTAGTTATTTCATTTATTTCATAAACAAAGTTATGCAACACCCATGCCCCTGTGTGAAAAAGTAATTTCCCCTTTACACTGGTTGTGCCACCTTTAGCTGCAATGACTCCAACCAAACGCTTCCTGTAGTAGTTGATCAGTCTGTCACGTCTCTGTGGAGGAATTTTGGCCCACTCTTCCATGCAGAACTGCTTTAACTCAACGACATTTCTGGGTTTTCAAGCATGAACTGCTCGTTTCAAGTCCTGCGACAACATCTCATTTGGGAATAGGTCTGGACTTTGACTAGGCCATTTCAAAACTTTTTTGCCATTTTCATGTAGACTTGATTGTGTGTTTTGGATTATTGTCTTGCTGCATGACTCAGCTATGCTTCAGCTCACAGACAAATGGCCTGACATTCACCTGTAGAATTCTCTGATACAGAGCAGAATTGATGGTTCCTTATATTAAGGTACTTGCCTTACCGTCAATCCAGGCCATGTGGCAGCAAAGCATCCCAAACTATCACGCTACCACCATGCTTGGCTGTTGGTATAAGGTTCTTACTGTGGAATGCAGTGTTTGGTTTTTGCCAGGCGTAATGGTACCCATGTCGTTCACAAAATTATACTTTGACTCATCTGTCCATAGAACATTCTTCCAAGAGTCTTGATGATCATCCAGGGTCTTTTTGGCAAATTTGAATATTTTTGGAAGAAATGGGTTTCATTATATCCGGCGAAAACCAAACACAATCAAGTGTACATGAAAATGGTTTAAATGCAACAAATTTGAAGTTTTTGAATAGCCTAGTCAAAGTCCAGACAAATCCCAAATGAGATGTTGTCGCTGGACTTGAAACGAGCAGTTCATGCTTGAAAAACCGTCAATGTTGCTGAGTTAAAGCAGTTCTGCATGCTAGAGTTGGCCAAAATTCCTCCACAGCGATATGAGAGATTGATCAACAACTACAGGAAGCATTTGGTGGCAGTCATTGCAGCTAAAGGTCGCACAACCAGTTATTAAGTGTAAAGGGGCAATTCATTTTTCACACAGGTGAATTTGGTGCGGAAGGTAACCTGCTGGTTAGAGCATTGGGCCAGTAACTGAAAGGTTTCTGGATCGAATCCCCGTGCTGACAAGGTAAAAATCTGTCGTTCTGCCCCTGAACAAGGCAGTTAACCCACTGTTCCCCAGTGTCACCGTCATTGTAAATAAGAAATTGTTATTTTAACTGACTTACGTAGTTCAATAAAAAAATCTAAAATTGAGTGTTGCAATACTTTGTTAAATAGATCAAATAAGTGTCCATATCCGTATTTATAAACTCAGGTTCCCTATTAGGTTTTGAAATCTGATTCACTATTGAAAATATACAAAAATAGAGAAAATCAGAAATATATATATATATACACACACACACACACACACACACACACACACACACACACAGTATATAAAAATTCAAAAGTTTGGACACACCTACTCATTCAAGGGTTTTTCTTCATGTTTACTATTTTCTACATTTTAGAATAATAGTGAAGACATCAAAACTATAAATAACACATATGGAATCATCTAGTAACCAAAAGAGTGTTAAACAAGTCAAAATATATTTTAGATTTTAGATTCTTAAAAGTAGCCACCCTTTGCCTTGATGACAGCTTTGCACACTCTTGGCAGTCTCTCAACCAGCTTCCCCTGGAATGGTTTTCCAACACTCTTGAAGGAGTTCCCACATACGCTGAGAACGTGTTGGCTGCTTTTCCTTCACTCTGCAGTACAACTCATCCCAAACCATCTCAATTGGGTTGAGGTCGGGGGATTGTGGAAACCAGGTCATCTGATGCAGCACTCCATCACTCTCCTTCTTGGTGAATTAGCCCTTACACAGTCTGGAGGTGTGTTGGGTCATTGTCCTGTTGAAAAACAAATGATAGTCCCACTAAGCACAAACCAGATGGGATGGTGTATCGCTGCAGAATGCTGCTGTGGTAGCCATGCTGGTTACGTGTGCCTTGAATTATAAATGAATCACCAACAGTGTCACCAGCAAAGCACCATCACACCACCTCCTCCATGCTTCATGGTGGGAACCACACATACAGAGATCATCCGTTCACCTACTCTGCGTCTCACAAAGACATGGCTGTTAGAACCAAAAATCTCATATTTGGACTCATCAGACCAAAGGACATATTTCCACTCGTCTAATGTCCTTTTACCCCTTTTTTTCTACCCAATTTTGTGGTATCTAATTGGTATTTAGTCTTGTCGCATCGCTGTAACTCCCATACGGACTCAGGTGAGGCGAAGGCCGAGAGCCGTGCGTCCCCCGAAACACAACCCAACCAAGCCACACTGCTTCTTGACACAATTTCCACTTAACCCGGAAGCCTGGTGTTCTTGGGGTTGTACTCATCCTTCTTCCTCCAAACACGGTGAGTGGAGTTTAGACCAAAAAGCTCTATTTTTGTCTCATCAGACCACATGACCTTCTCCCATTCCTCCTCTGGATCATCCAGATGGTCATTGGCAAACTTCAGACGGGCCTGGACATACTCTGGCTTGAGCAGGGGGACCTTGCGTGCTGCAGGATTTTAATCCATGACGGCATAGTGTGTTACTAATGGTTTTCTTTGAGACTGTGGTCCCAGCTCTCTTCAGGTCATTGACCAGGTCCTGCCTTGTAGTTCTGGGCTGATCCCTCACCTTCCTCATGATCATTGATGCCCCACGAGGTGAGATCTTGCATGGAGCCCCAGACCGAGGGTGATTGACCGTCATCTTGAACTTCTTCCATTTTCTAATAATTGCGCCAACAGTTGTTGCCTTCTCACCAAGCTGCTTGCCTATTGTCCTATAGCCCATCCCAGCCTTGTGCAGGTCTACAATTCTATCCCTGATGTCCTTACACAGCTCTCTGGTCTTGGCCATTGTGGAGAGGTTGGAGTCTGTTTGATTGAGTGTGTGGACAGGTGTCTTTTATACAGGTAACGAGTTCAAACGGGTGCAGTTAATACAGGTAATGAGTGGAGAACAGGAGGGCTTCTTAAAGAAAAACTAACTGGTTGGTAGGTGATCAAATACCTATGTCATGCAATAAAATCAAAATTAATTACTTAAAAATCATACAATGTGATTTTCTGGATTTTTGTTTTAGATTCCGTCTCTCACAGTTGAAGTGTTCCTATGATAAAAAAAAATGACAGACCTCTACATGCTTTGTAAGTAGGAAAACCTGCAAAATCGGCAGTGTATCAAATACTTGTTCTCCCCACTGCATATAATTATAAAAATATATATTTTTCATGTTTAAAAAAGACTAACTGTTTTAGTGTGGGGAAAACAATCAGGTTCTATTTTGTATAGGGTACCTCTGCAGCAGAGATAACGCTGGGTCTTCTTTTCCTGTGGCGGTCCTCATGAGTGCCATTTTCATCATAGCGTTTGATGGTTTTTGCGACTGCACTTGAAGAAACTTTAAATGTTCTTGAAATGCTCCATATTGACTGATCTTCATGTCTTAAAGTAATGATGGACTGTCATTTCTCTTTGCTTATTTGAGCTGTTCTTGCTGTAATATGGACTTTTACCAAATAGGGCTATCTTCTGTATACCAACAATACTTGCCACAACACAACTGATTGGCTCAAAAGCAAAAATGTACTTTTAACAAGGCACACCTGTTAATTGAAATGCATTCCAGGTGACTACCTCATGAAGCTGGTCGAGAGAATGCCAAGAGTGTGCAAAGCTGTCATCAAGGCAAAGGGTTGCTTCTTTGTAGAATTTCAAATATAAAATATATTTAGATTTGTTGAAATTTTTTTTGGTTACTACATGATTCCATATGTGTTATTGAATAGTTTTGATGTCTTCACTATTATTCTACAATGTAGAAAACAGTACAAATAAATAACCCTTGAATGAGTAGGCGTGTTCAAACTTTTGACTGGTGTTGTATATCAATGCCTACTTTAATTTAATTTCATAAACAAGAATTATAATTTTTTTCTTTACAATTGGGCATTATGTAAAAAAAAAAAATAGCACCTCATCAGTGGATGACATTTTGTCTTATAGTTACAGTGTAAGCTATGTAGCAAATATGTATCAAGTGTAAAATATTTATATGTGCCATTCAGATATTCAAAACATTATTGGTAAACTTTCTATAGACAATCTTGTACAGTCTATTGTCTTTTAGGTTCAATATGATTTTTGTCACATGGAAACATTTTACTCATTTTATCAACGTCATTAAAATGGTAGTTAATCTTTGCAATTTGTGTTTTATATGAAGCTGTGCAATGAATAGTGCTGTTTATGTGTACAATTCATGCATGCATGTCAAGTGACTTTTATTATATAAAAAGAATAGAGAACATCATAAAATCAGTCATCAACAAATAGTCTAGAGGGACAGGCCACAGACAGCCTAGAGGGACAGGCCACAGACAGCCAAGAGGGACAGGCCACAGACAGCCTAGAGGGACAGGCCACAGACAGCCAAGAGGGACAGGCCACAGACAGCCTAGAGGGACAGGCCACAGACAGCCAAGAGGGACAGGCCACAGACAGCCTAGAGGGACAGGCCACAGACAGCCAAGAGGGACAGGCCACAGACAGCCTAGAGGGACAGGCCACAGACAGCCAAGAGGGACAGGCCACAGACAGCCAAGAGGGACAGGCCACAGACAGCCAAGAGGGACAGGCCATAGACAGCCAAGAGGGACAGGCCACAGACAGCCTAGAGGGACAGGCCACAGACAGCCAAGAGGGACAGGCCACAGACAGCCTAGAGGGACAGGCCACAGACAGCCAAGAGGGACAGGCCACAGACAGCCTAGAGGGACAGGCCACAGATAGCCGGAGCAGACATGAGGGTATATAACACATTTTAGGAGATTAGAAACAAATAACTCTTAAGTACACAAAATTGACACATGGGAATAGGGATCATTAAACACAAGTATATGTGCTATTTAAAATGCAATTTGCTGTTAAAAAGATAGGGGCAGTCAGAGCAACTAATTTAGCTGTCAGTCAGTGTTTTTGTTCTAGATGATAGATGAACAAGTCTTGCGTGTGGATTCAGGGTTGAGAAGCTCTCAGCGGAGTGATTGAAGCAGATGACACACACCTGTGCTGTTGACAGACATCGGTGTTGAGTTCACAGCTTCTCAATGAGGACGACAGGGTGAGGAGCAGGCATCAATGAGAATGGTCTCATTCTGGAACACTCAGTGACAGTATGTAGCCTCGCTAGTTCAGCCTTCAAAATAAGACTTTTGTTGATTGACAATAAAATATACATTTTGGATAATTGTGAATGGGGGCTTTATATCCAAATCACTAATATATTGATACTATATATTAGTGATACACTATATATTAATACTAATGGTGGACATGCTTTAATTGTAATGTTTAAGAATCAATAGTGCTGAAAAAAAGAGCGTGTGAACCCTTGTACCAGATTCTTGGGCACTTATGCAACTACCAACTGTATTGTGATGATGGAAAAGTGTCCAGAGGTCTTTACTGGTGCTCACTGAAAGGAACTGTCAGATGAATGAAGCCGGCGTGAAGGACACACCTGTGAATATCTGGCTGAGAATAATTCCCTCTGTTTGCATACCTCCATCTTTTCAAATTGATGTTCAGAACAACAAAACCACCGTTTAAAACTGGGGAAATAAAAACCACACAAAAAAATAAAGAGGCCGTGGTTTCCCCCAGATGTTTACTGTGCTGGTGAAGAGAGAGGGATGCAGAGTGAGAAAGGAAATCTTTGTGATGGGAAAGAGGCCAAGGCCTCTAAAGTCTGCCACGGAGCCGTGACAAAAGCAGCCTAATCTCAGGGTTGTCTTTCAGACTTTCTTTACACATCCTGCCAAGCTGTCTGACAGGAAAGGACTTCCACAGCCCGGCTGACATCACTCAAGCATGGGTTGGAGTCAGGGCCTTCAAAGGCCCTTCACATGCGGGATGTCTGTGTGTGACTAAGAGAACATGAGTGGGCCGGCCAGTACCACATCAGCCTCATCCTCTTTTTACTCATAGACCACCATAGAGGCTATTTCGACTCTCCCAAATGTATCAAATCCACAATTTAGATCTTTATCCTCAAAAGCTGTATTCAAAAAAAAAAAATTACCTTTTTTTAATTAGGCAAGTAAGTTAATTAAGAACAAATTCTTATTTACAATGACGGCCTACCAAAAGGCAAATGACCTCCTGCGGGGACGGGGGCTGGGAATTAAAAAATATATATATAACATATAAATATAGGACAAAACACACATCACGACATGAGAGACAACACAACACTATGTAAAGAGAGACCTAAGACAACAACATAGCAAGGCAGCAACACATGACAACACAGCATGGTAGCAACACAACATGACGACAACATGGTAGCAAAACAACATGGTAGCAGCACAAAACATGGTACAAACATTATTGGGCACAGACAACAGCACAAAGGGCAAGAAGGTAGAGACAACAATACATCACGCAAAACAGCCACAACTGTCAGTAAAGTGTCCATAATTGAGTCTTTGAATGAAGAGATTGAGATAAAACTGTCCAGTTTGAGTGCCTAATTAGTTTATTAATAACTAATTAGGCACAGTTCATAACTGTGCACTCTCCTCAAACAATAGCATAGTACTATTTCACTGTAATAGCTACTGTAAATTGGACAGTGCAGTTAGATTAACAAGAATTTAAGCTTTCTGCTAATATCAGATATGTCTATGCCCTGGGAAATGTTCTTGTTACTTACAACCTCATGCTAATTGCATTAGCCTACGTTAGCTCAACCGTCCCGTGGGGGACCCACCGATCCTGAAGAAGATTTAAATAAAAGTTGTGTTGAAATCAGAGGCTGTCCGTGGGAGTCTAGTGGATTATAGTGTGAGCCACTGACCACTGGTTCACATCACAGGTAGCTGGTGTCAGGAAGACAACTGAGCCTAAAGCATATTTACCTGACGACTCGTCCTGAATTGAGATTTACTGCTCTACTTATTTCTCTGTATATCATTGAGAAGAAACAGTGGGCGTGGCGTTTGGCTAGAGCAGTGTGGATGGGTAGCCAGGCAAGAACCATATCACTCATCCACAGAACTTGAGACAACGTATTCTGAACAGCAAGTGTGGGCAAGGAGAATCATTTATTTGTGAGATAAGTCTTTCTGTAATTATACCTGTCATCCACCTAAATTGTGGTTGACAAGAACAACATGCCTTGTGAGAATATCCGATTTAAGACTGGAGCATATTAAATGTAATTTCAATTTATCAAGCAGATGTATGCCTCTATGAGAGGACACACTGTGAGTGTTAAATAATTGTGCCCACCATTAGAAATTGTTTTCTTTTCCTTGGTGAAGTGGCACGACTCATTTGTAAGCCCTGCAGCCATCCAGGAGAGAGAGAAAGCACTGATTTACATTTCTCTCTCTGCCTCTCTTTGACACAATGACAGCTTGCCCCAGGGCTGAATTTCACTCTCACTGGACCCCAAACAGGAAATTATACCAAATCCCAGCACAGGAGTTCATGCACATTTCTTATATACAATAGCGTCTGTTCACACCTGATTCCTTTTAAATTGTGGTCATTCACAACCATGAAAAGCTACTGAAACGGCACGTGTTGCTGTGGGCAACAGAGGAAACACAGATTATACAAAGATACCTGTCTGGACAGGCACATCACGACAAGATACGCAAATGGGTTCTCCTTTTTCTCTCAGTAATGATCACATGCTTACAGCTCTAATATTTATCTTTGTTTTTTAACAGATTGGTCAAGTAAAATCTTGCAACTGTAGCCAGTGCTGTGGAAAAGAGGCAAGTTGGCTGTCATGAAGTGCTATGGGCTTGTTGTGAGGTTTATGGAATGGCCTGAAAACTGTGACCAAATTAGGCAGGTCCAGATCATGACTCTTGACAGTATTGTTTTTGAGTCAGAAATGCCACTAGACAGGGTCATCCAACTCTGTGGTCTGACTTACACTCTTCGACACACTCGTTTTCAACTCCTCTTTGTTGCATGTCTCGTAATGAAGGGAATAATGTACTCTGTGCATCTGTACAACACAATTAAGGCATTGTTCAATCTCAGCTGAATATAAATGAAACACGTGTCCATGAGGGGGATTCAGTGATGGGCTCGTCAAGCTGTAGTAAGCCATGTGTAGGCCCTATGCCTACAGCTGTAAACATTGACGGTTTTGCAATGAAACGCTCCGCCGTGCCTGCTGTGTGGGAGCACGGACATTCTGTTTCTGCTCTCGCTTGGCACAATGGAAAACTCTTTGACTAATTTAGATTTAAAGCCATATTTGGAGTTTACCCATGGTGTAAATCCACACAGATTTAGCCCAGAAGCAAGAGGGGATAGGGCTCTGCCTAACCCAACATGATAGCCTGTTTTCTACCTCTGAGTGAGCTAACGAGCACCAGGTGTGTGTGTGTGTGTGTGTGTGTGTGTGTGTGCGTGTGTGCGTGTGTGTGTGTGTGTGTGTGTGTGTGTGTGTGTGAGTGTGAAAGTATATCTGCCTGTGAGAATGCACATGTGTTGGGGAGGTCATATGTCCATGCAACACATGCATGTAATTATATGTGTTTATACAGTGCCTTCGGAAAGTATTCAGACCCCTTGACTTTTTCCAAATGTTGTTACGTTACAGCCTTAATCTAAAATGGATTAAAATAAGTAAAATATCCTCAGCAATCTGCACACAATACCCCATAATGACAAAGCAAAAACAGGGTTTTAGAAATTTTACCAAATTAAACTAAATTAGAAAACAGAAATTGAGCTCAGGTCCATCCTGTTTCCACTGATCATCCTTGAGATGTTTATGCAACTTGATTGGAGTCCACCTGTGGTAAATTCAATTGGACATGATTTGGAAAGGCACTCAACTGTCTACATAAGGTCCCACAGTTGACAGAGCATGTCACAGCAAAAACAAAGCCATGAGGTTGAAGGAATTGTCCATAGAGTTCCGAGACAGGATTGTGTTGAGACACAAATCTGGGGAAGGGTACCAAAGAAATTCTGCAGCATTTAAGGTCACCAAGAACACCGTACCCTCCATCATTCTTAAATGGAGCAAGTTTGGAATCACAAAGACTCTTCCTAGATCTGTACGCCCGGCCAAACTGAACAATCAGGGGAGAAGGGCCTTAGTCAGGGATTGGCGAAGGTTCACCTTCCAACAGGACAACAACCCTAGGCACACAGCCAAGACAACGCAGGAGTGGCTTCGGGACAAGATTTGAACCCGATCGAACATCTCTGTTGAGACCTGAAAATAGCTGTGCAGCAACACTCCCCATTCAACTTGACAGAGCTTGAGAGGATCTGCAGAGAAGAATGGGAGAAACTCCGTAAATACAGGTGTGCCAAGCTTGTAGCATCATACCCAAGAAGACTCCAGGCTGTAGTCACTGCAAAGGTGATTCAACAAAGTACTGAGTAAAGGGTCTGAATACTTACGTAAATGTGATATAAAAATAAAACATATATCCATGCCAAAAATGTACATGTGCTATTACATTTTTTTTAAATGATAGATTAGCACAAATAAAACATAAAAAACGTTTTGCTTTATTGTTATGGGGTATTATGTATAGATTGAGTATTTAATCCATTTTAGAATAAGGCTGTAATGTAACAAAATGTGGAAAAGGTCAAGGGGTCTGAATACTTTCTGAATGCACTGGTTGTGTACGTGTCCAGTGCAGAACATCACTTGTGGCTCCACTACACTCATCACAGGGTGCACAACACACTGATTTAGCATGACTCATTTTGAGTGGAAAGTCAGCTGCAAATCAATGTGAATGGAATTTCCATTCCCTGAAATGTTATCAGAGTAGAATTACTTTTTGGGGGATTCCCTAATCATTTTTCTCTATGTCCAAACTGAGAATAGGTGGTACTTTGAAATGTTCTGCCAAGGGACCTATACATTAAAGTAATGTGCATTGGCAAATTCTAATAAGACAAACAAGGAGGGTCATTTTGGTTCATCGGCCCGCAGGAGAATTTGTTCTGCCAGGACAGACCCATGTTCCCGCCATACTTCCTGTGTTTCATCATGCTTCATTTGCGGCCCACAGCTGCCTGAGTTGACGTAAAATGAATGAACGGTCCTCATCTCCCGCCACAGCTGTCTTCAGGGTGTCATCATTCCATGTCATCATGTCTGTTAAAAGCTTTAAGGAAACATTGAAACCACAGGAAATAATCATAGTGTGCTTCCAAGATCTCCTCTATCTTTGTCCTGAAAGGTAGCAGGTCACTGGTAGCAGATGGCTGATTCAGACGGGATTGGGAAGTGTAGCCTTCTGAGTCTAACTGCCATCTTACTAAGGTGTTCCAACCCTGTTCCAAGCAATCTACTTTTGCACGCAAACCACCACTTTTGCCCTGTGCAAGTCTGTAAATCCTTAAAGTAGTTATGACAGCCAAAACCTGTGCTTGTAAGAAGTAGTTTCCTGCCCTTGGGGCTCGAAGCAATCAAAAGGCCATGGAGGTTGTTCTAATCATGTGTCATATCTGCCATGTTAGACAAGCTATTTGAAGAAATAACACAATTATGTTGCCCACACCTCTTCACACGGTGCCTTTGTGATTAGTTGACCTTGAAAATGCCTCGGAGGGACAGGCAGGCAGCAGCAGGCCCCCCAGAGACAACAGAGAAGAGAGTAGAGCTGGTCCTGTCCTGGGTGAGTCATGCTGGAGGCCAATGGAACGCTTGGCATTGTCTGGGACTCACTGTGGGTGTTAACTAATTGTACTGCAAATCACAACCTCTAAACATGCCTATCAGATGAGTGGTTCGTTAATGATTAATGACTCAGTGGTACAGAGGTTACTGTACAGGTTTTGTGATTTCAGTGTCTTATTGGTCAATTAATTATTGAGAGATCAATTTGATTGGTTTGTTAAATTTTATTTGTTACTGTGACAAGTAATACTGTATGTAATCCATTACAATGACAATATACACGCTACACTGCACACACAACCAACAGACCACTGCTTCCAAACTCTTCTTAACCCTGTGTGAAGGGGCTCAATTTCTGAACAACACTTCCTATTCCACAGCTCATCTCTCCATGGTGGAGAGTTCAACCATTGCCAAGTGATTTGATACTCTAGCTAAGTCACTCGTGGAGGGCATAGAAGTGGATCAAAGACATCTCCTTGTGCCGTCGTGATGGCTGGCTCTTGGCGGTGTTACGGTGGAGGGCAGGTGACCCCCAGAGAGGACATGACCAGAGAAGACATGGAGGAGTGTCTGTAGGCTGACGGGGGCTTGAACACGGGCGTCTCCCACCCCGTGTTCATACGATACGGCAGGTTAGGGGTCATCTGCAACTCCGCCAGGCGGCTGGGAGGACAGAAGGCAAGGCATCAAAGTTAATTTATTGTGTCATGGCACATTGGTGTATAAATGATTAAGTTGTGATAATGATGTGATTATAACAAGTTAGACCTGACAGTGGCCGAGCGAGCTGAGTGGTTGACTAGGGTGTTCTGATTGGTCGATCGATGGGGGACCGTACCTAAAGATGCAATATTTAGAATTCACACACCACAAGTTCAGCAACACCCTAAATATTGTATGCTAAAACTCAGATATAGTGCTTCCAGACTCATAGCCGAGTCAAACACAAACAAGAACGAAAAACCTTATTCAGATACAACACACAAAAGTTGAATCCATTGAAGCATTGTGCTGTTACGTAAGCAGTGAACAGCTCCACAGGTATCTATCTGGCTGTCTGTGAGTAGAGCAGAGTAGAGTAGCAAACGTACCCATCCGGCCGTCCTGTGGAGGGCTGATCAAGGACAACCTCTGGACACTTCCAGAGAGCGCCGGCTGTTCAGGGAGAAAAAAACATTTCCATTTGCACAAACATACGTCTCTGTCATTAAAACCAGTTTCAGTCTGCCGTAGAACTCATCACTGGTATTAAACATCAAAGAATGATTTAGAGAATGATTTGGAGAATGATTTGGAGTCAGGGTATACACAGCTAAAACTAAATAAGTATACTATTAATATGAACCGGAGACATATTTAGATACCATTTTTTCGATTATTTGTCTCTGATTTGAACCATATTTGGTCAAATGAAAAGGTTCACATACTTTCCTAAACAGACCTTTGTTATCCACCTCCATGTTTTCTGCCCTGAGGGGAAATCACATAACATGGCATGTCACATTTCATTCTCATAGAACCCGGGAAGAAAGATTATGGAAATGCTCACTCAGACATAATGTTCACAAGCCTGCCCAGCTTATTCAGGTGAGACTGGTGTGGTACTGCAGGGCAAAGCCAAACAGCAGCTAGGGTGAATGAAGTCAGGATATACACAGTTTACATTGGAGGATCCCCTTTCTCCCCTGCAGCTCAGGGCTGTTGTGATAGAGGTCTGGAGCAAAGGGCCCCACAGAGAGCCCAGTAGACAGACACATGCTCTGTCTGTCAGCTAGACTAGTCTACAGCATGCTGACTATAAATCAAACCGGGTCAGGACGACCGCAGAACGTCATGTCATATTTTATATCAAACCATCAGAAAACAGTTACACAATACATTAGCTTGTTCCTGGATATATTCTATGTACTGGCATCTATGTTCATTTAGGCTAAATATTTGTAACCTTTAACTTAAGGGTTCACATTTGTTTTATATGTGTAGGCCTAATGCAGATTTCCTAAGATGTAATACTTACAGACTTGTAGTAGACGAGTAGCGAGAGAGGGACATGGGTGAGTTGAATGGTATCTGCATTTGATCTGATTTGATTTGATGTGAACGAGCATTGTGAGAACTACGGTTCAGCTGTGATGTAGAAGCTGCTTTTGCACTGTACAGAGAGAGAGAGGAATGTGATTCATCTCCAACCATGGTCATTAAGAGTTGGTCTGAATAAAAAATATGTTGATAACAAATGAGTCCCCTCCATGATCTCATGTTTGAAAAACAAAGATGACAATAGTGACACCTGGTGAGTAGAAAGCAGTAACACCCATAAAGATATTGATACCTTTGCTGCTGACGAGTGCTCTCCAGCTTGGCAATATAGACATTCTGCTCTGTAATTTTCCTGGTAAATATAAGAATGTTAAAGTCACACTAAGCAGTCGTTAATATGTGGTAGTGAATTCTGCTATATGATGTCTAATGATTTACATTCTTACTTGGACATTTGCTGCATTTCTTGCTTCATCTTGAGTAAAACTTCTTCTAACTTTTCATTCTAAACGGGTTGAAAAATAAGGAGCACAGATGTTTCAAATTATAACAACAGAAGAGAGAGGCTACCATTAAACTCTTTGGTATTATTAAATAGTAGTAGAGATACAACTAAATGTCCCCCAGCCTCACCCTCTGCTGGGAATGTGCCAACAACCTCTTTTGGTGCCTTGCCTGGAATAGTAACACCTAATAGAGTGCATACATATGTTGTTTTTATACATGCAGTACAACTTTGAGGTGTTTCAAATTATCACTATAAATAGGCTAATATCTTATGTGCCTATCCTGTTATGAGCATCAAGAGAAATACCTTGCTTATCTCTGTTAAGTGTTTGGTTGCTACAGAATTTATGTCAGAGAAGAGGGCCTTTACTTCTGCACTACTCTGTGAAAATAAAGATTGTAAAGTTTAGGTTATCAAATAGATTTATTTGTGAGCCTCGCCAGATAATCACATCTATAAGATACTGTATCACTGCTTACTTTGTCTGAGAGAGGAGTAACTTGACATTTTGCGTTACATATCATGCACTCCCCTTGATTGGCTGAAAGAAAATGTACAATGTGGTTATTGGAACAAGCACATTATTTTATACAATACAATAGCATGCCATTATGATATAACACGGACTAGAATTATGCTTTCAAACTGCGTGACGGTTTTTTGTGCGGCCAAATAGTTTCTGTAACATCAGAAAACGACCAGCAGAGGTCCGTGTGTTCAAGTTTAGCCTGTGTATTCTAAAAAAAGACAGACCTGCTGCAAACCGAGAAGTAGGCTGAGTTTCATGGAGGAACATATCTCATATAGCATCATACGTAAGGTAGTATGATATGTTGAACTTAATTTAAGGATACATAACAGGGTACATTGGTACAATTAAAGACCTACAGAACTTGCTACCTTTCTGAAAACACACGTTGCAGATGACATGACCACAGGTAGTAACAGCTAGTTTGCGGTCAGGACCAGGGAGGTTGAAGCAGGAGTTACAGCAGATCCAGTAAGACATTTTCTATAGCTAAGAGATTAACGTTAGCCAATGTTAGATAGTAAAAAAATAAAATAACATAAAACTACGACATAGTTATAAACTCAGACATTCTATCTTCTTGCTTTTAAGTCGCAGAGATCAGCCAAAATAGATTAATGGCTTACAGGACTATAAAGACGAACTAGCTAGCTAACGTTAGCTTGCGTGTCAACGCCCCCCCCCCCCCCCCCCCCCCCCCCCCCCCCCCCCCAAAAAAAAAATAGCTAGCTACAGTAACTTTTCTTACTTAGCTGCCCCCGAACAGGTGTCTACTAAAACGTAAATTATATTTTACTGAAGAAAGGTCCACATCTGACTTACACGATGGCCCTTTGTTCTCTATGGGACTAGTTAGTAAACTGTCACAAACCCTTCCGTGTCGTTTTCTGGCTTTAGCAACTGTAGCAATCAACTAGCTTGGCTACCTTCTGATTTTCGGTTTGTTTGCATGTCAGATCGCTTTCTGATTGGCTGGCTACGTCATTATTTACATTTTGGTGTGTTCATTGGAGAAAACAAATTGGGACAGTTGTGTAAAATGAAACAAACACATTTTATTAATTCATACATTGTCTCTAGAAGGATGTACAGTAAAATAGATGCCTCCTCAGCACTGATCTTCAAGTCTAGTTTGGAATAGCATTTGACTCTAGTGGCCACTGCATTGTACTGCCAGACATAATTCCTGCTCTAAAGTTTTTATCAAATCAACTTCTTTGCAATCAGGAAGTCTTTCAGTCTTTTGATTTGCCAAAATCCAACTGATAGTTGAATGGAAGTCTACACAACAGCCCACCACAAAACTTTCCCATTGGTTTCTTCACTGATCTGGCAAAACGTCTCATCTAGTTCCTGTGAATATGAATAAAAGGGCTGGTGAATAGTTCATTATAGACCGTTAATAGGACAGGCTTAGTAGCGCAACACAATATTTGTTGTTTTCATGTATTGTACTATAGGTCTAGTTCTGATCAAAATAATAGTCCGCTTTTTTCTGAAACTAGAATTTTGGAAAATGACCCTTTGCATAACAAAGTGTGTTTGATTATTTCCTTGTGGTGATGTTTTGCATCTGGTCTCTTAGGGGTTTCAGGTTGTACTCCATAGTCTGGGTCTTGTCTTTGTGCCTCAGCACTGGGGTCAGCATCAAAATGAATCCTCTGCATTGGAAATATCAGAACAATATTCAAATATGGTTGTGGAGCAACACAGTCCAGCAGACTCAGTGCATGGAGGAACTCACAAGCCTGTCACCGGCGAAAATGGAAAACCTTAGATTCGAGTTGGACTGCATGCACAACAATGTGGGCCAGAGGCGTGGGATGTGACTTAGAATTTTCCAAATCTGTCATGTTTTTTTAATTAATATCTAGAAGAAAAATGACATGGTGGTCTGGATCACAGTGATAGTGAGGCCAAGAGGAGGGGAGTTAGGGTTATTTTTCCCAATACTCCAAAAGAAAATGACCTGAGAAAAACACAACACAGACAGCCGATATTCCACATGTTTTATTACATCTAATGTGCTTAAAATTGCTTTGGAGTAAGCCATTATTACAGAAAAAGTAGAGATGATTTTGCAAATTAAGCGTGCAAATACTAATAGAACACTACTGACTTGCCTAGTTAAATAAAGGTTCAACTAAAAATGTAATAGAATATCAAACAAATGCCATATGCCTCCTTGTTGACTTTATCATGATCTCTGCTAACCCAATGAACTTTTTAATTGGTTGACTTCATCATGATCTCTGCTAATCCACTGAACTTTTTAAACCACCTGCCCATAGAACTCACCTGTCAACCATGCAGAACAATGTCCTCCTCTCCACCTGCCCATAAAACTGACCTGTGATCAGCATGTTACCTTGAATCTCCTTGATGAGGCACTTTTGCTAATGTTCACCCAAATCAAAGTACATAACAGCCATCAGTGCCAGGTAACACAGAACCTACATCCCAATGCCCCTCACATTCATTTTGACACACAGTATGTGACAAAGTTAAATGAGTATAATGAGCCTTATGGTTGCTAGTGTGCAGGCGACAACTCTGGTGTGAGAAACTGACACCTGCTGTTGCTGCGACCGACCGTCCAAACTGTGCGTCTGAGTGGGTACCCAAGGTCAGCAGAGAAACTGATAAGCCTGACCAGTAGTAGAAGCCCACATGTACTGATAAAGAAACATTAAATTGTTCACTTATTAACTAGTGTGCACTGTACCATCATGAAACCTACACTCTTAGAAAAAAGGGTTCCAAAAGGGTTCTTCAGCTGTCCCCATAGGAAAACCCTTTAGGGTTCCATATAGAATCCTCTGTGGAAAGTGTTCTACATAGAACCAAAAAGGGTTCTACCTGGAACCAAATGGGTTCTACCTGGAACCAAAAGGAGCTATTCAAAGTATGTTCCAATGGGGACAGCTGAAGAACCCTTTTAGGTTCTAGATAGCACCTTTTTCCCTTAAGATTGTAGTCGCATAGTATCTGTAAAGACTGTCCTCCATCAAAAGCCAATAATCTGTCTATTTTTCCTGTTACTTTTCCCAGTAATTTTCCATAATTTGTCATTGGTTTGAAATAAGACCAACACTTGAGAAACAAGCAGAAATATATGAAGCGGAAGGCACCAATGGCCCAGATGTAGGCTATGATTGCTATTTCTTGGAATTTTCCAGAGTCAGTCTATTTCTCAGGTTTTCTGTAGCTTAGGTAGCTTAGGGGTTTTCTAGGGAAGAGCTCATTTGTACTACTTTGAAAGACAGTTTGTCATATCTTGTCCTGTGACATGGCATGATGAAGTATGTCAGGCATGACTAATGAAAGCTTTGGCATAGATAGCAAACAACATCAATGAGTATCAAAGATGTTCGTGACAGGGACACTCCTTTGAGAGGGTTGTGTTTCGTAGGCCTATTTTATGCTGTGGTGTATGCAGTTGTGTAGCATGATGTATTTTGTTGATTGTATGAAATATTGTTGCTTTACATCAATTAGAAATAAAATTGCAATCAACTTACATGTATTTACAGTTTATTGGACTTACAAAGAACATACATACAGACAGACAAACATCAACAAAATCCGGTGTACTGTTTTTTAGGAGGTACATTTTCTCAGAAAAGTACGCATTTTGCCATTTCTCTCTGATTTTGACAATATCTCAATAGCACGATCGAGTGTGAGATTTCTACTGCTTGATACTGTACAGTACAGGTCCAAACCCTGTAAATAAATATATTCTCTGTAGTAGAGATCATCATGGAAAAGAGTGCTTTATCTGTAAACACATCTGGTCTATTGTAAGTAATGGAGCCTTCGATGAGGTTTTGGGGTTGACTGCCATATCGTCAGTGGTGTAAAGTACTTAAGTAAAATTACTTTAAAGTACTGGAGAAATTGTTGTTGAAATTGCTGTAGTTTTTGGGGGTGTTTGTACTTTACTTAACTATTTATTTTTTTGACAGCTTTTACTTCACTTCCTAAAGAAAATATTGTACTTTTTATTCCATACATTTTCCCTGACAACCCAAAGAACTCCTTACATTTTGAATGCTTAGCAGAACAGGAAAATTGTGAAATTTACACACTTATCAAGAGAACACGTGGTCATCCCTACTGCCTATGTTCTGGTGGACTCACTAAACACAAATGCATATTTTGTAAATAATGTCTGAGTGTTGGAGTTTGCCCATGGCTAAAAACAAGGACTTTTACTCAAGTAAAATTTTACTAGGTGACTTTCACTTTTACTTAAGTAACTTTCTATACTTTTACTCAAGTATGATGATTGGGTACTTTTTCCAACACTGCTGATTGTCTGTAAACAGGGGTATTCAAATCTTACCCTGCAAGGTCTGAAGTATTGCTGTTTTTCTGTTCTACCTGATAATTAGTTGGCCGCACCCGGTGTCCCAGGTCTAGATCAGTCCTGGATTAGAGGGGAACAATGAAGAAGAAGAACAAAACAGTGGAACTGGCTTCCAGGTCCAGACTCATGGCTAGCTTACCTCAGAAAACCCAATGACGTAGGGAAACATAAATCACAAGAACTAAGGGCAGAGTTTCTAGACAACGTCTTCACTCCTCAGGCCTCACAATAATTGCATGTCTGTGACCCATTTATAAATCTTTCTCAGTCAGTGGTGGCTGGTGCCACTTTAAATTGAAGGACGGGCTCATAGTAATGGCTGGAATGGAATGGTATTACACTTGTTTCTAATGGTTAGATACTGTTCCATCTATTCCATTCCAGCCATTACTTTGAACCGTCCTCTCCTCACCAGCCTCCACTGTTCCCAGTGAATAGGCTAGGAAGCCCAGCGAGAAAAGGGTCAATTTCTACAGCTTGGGCTTCTCCAGTGGAGATGACGGACGCATCTTTCGTACTCTTTGTCGTCTTGCATGACCTCTTCTTTTCTGTTTCGTGGTCTTGCCGGCCAGTCATAAGCAGTTATCAGGGATACATTTGTTCTCCTCTTCCAGTGAGGGGCAGACTACCCCATTGTTTGCTGGTTGTAGGTGGATGTAGCGAGTTCTGTGGCGCACGCCTGAGTCTCCACATTTGCCTTTGCACAGGCCCCAGGGTGACCATGCAGACACCTCACAGTCTAGAGGGGTGGAATCTAGTTGGAAGGACACCAGATATATTCTGTTAGCAATATGCATTAAGACATTATTTTAGCAATCCATAGAACACTTGAATTGCAAGAGGCCAGAGACCTGTAACACTTGATTGAGCGTGCAGCAGTAAGGGTTGATATGATTTCAGTGACCCTTTCTCTAGCCAGGCTCTAGGGCCCCTCTGTGTGTGTGTGTGGTGGTCTGCTGGAGTTATAACATGCCACACAAGGATAAGCCTTCAGGCATAGATTAAAATGACTGATTTAGCTAAGCCACCCAACACCATTTCATACGAAAGGGGAAGACTTGCTTTATTAACTGATACTAAACTTTTAGTTAATTTGCTCAATCAGAAAAAAATGGTATAGAATATTTCCAAGTACTATGTCAAATAATGCTGTAAAATTGTAGGAAACAGGACTTTTTTTGATTGTATAGAATATACAGGGATACCAAATGTATTTTGTATGTATGCCAAAGTAAATCCCAATGTAAGGAAACTCTTTAAAATATATGCTTTTATATATCCTAAGCTTGTAGCTGTACATTCCTAGCTACGGTTGCTAAACCTTGATGAACTTTAATTGAATAATTAAATGACAGAAACTTGACTTTGTATGTTTTAAAAATCATGTGGTTTGCCAAGCCACCCCCCCCCCCCCCCCCCCCCCCCCCTCACATGTTATGAGCCAGTAAAATGTTGATATCTATCACAGATTGAGGTTATTTTTTGGGAGAATTAGAGAAGCAGGAGGATGTAACGTGGAAATAAAAGCAAGGCTGGACTACTTGACATCACTGCTGAGAGGCAGGAAATGTCTAATGCCTTTGACCTCCTTTATCCTGTGTGTTGCCTGGTTGCCATGGGCACAGAGGAACAGCTCTTGCTGACTCCAACTCAATGCTGGCGCACCACGGATCCGATTACCGCAAGGCTTTACTTTACGCTTTATGTTTTGCCAGATGGCCAGTGACAATTCTTTGCTCTCTTCTTTCATTTTAATGGGGTTAAATTGAATACATCTTGGTTCATAAGATGATGACTAAGTTAAAGACCTAATTGATCAAGTTTTTTTCTATCAGAGAGGTAGGATTGCAGGATAGCAAGCGATAAATATTAATTCACTGTATTTGTTTCTTAAATGTTTCTTGCTTACTTATGAGAGAGTCCTCAATCTCATTGCCAATCTCATTGCCAGTCTGGTTGAACTGGGTGGGCTCCATGGGTATGCTGAAGATCTGGTTGTTCTTGGTCTTTGTGAGGGTGACCTTGCCCATGGGTGGCAGATTCTTCAGACGGGGATAATAGAAAGAGTTGGCAGGATGGCTTGGAGATGATGATGTTATCTGGAAAGGACAAAATCAAGTTGTGTTGTCAACAGCACTTCTGGTATTGATTACCAAAGTTGATATAGCATCATCAGTTACCTACAGTATAGACATGATGATGAACCATGGGCTCTTTTAGATTTACCTGTGTGACTTTGTCCTGAGGAATGGTCTCAAAGTTGGGAGAGGAGAAGGTGAAGCCACTGTCAGTGCCTGCGTCGTAGGGGTACAGCTCCAGTGTGACGCTCTCTTTCCACTGGTCTCCCTCACACAGGTCAAAGCTGTCCACTCCCAGGAACCAGTCTGGGCTGGGAACTATCCGCACTATGAAGGATAGCTGTAGAGAGAGGGGGGGAAGTAGGATGGGTTATGTGTGGATGTTTCTTGGTGTCCGTCTAACAGTAAACTCAAATTTAGTGCAGCCACTCAAAGGATCAGTGGTCTTAATCTGCTCTTCATTATTCCGTACTCTCATCTTTCCAGAGCTTTCCTCAACTACAGTTCCAACAGTAATAATTATTTTTTGCTGACATCTTTTATTGGATACCCCGAGGCCAATAATAAGAAACTGATCCCAAATGAAGACTCTGAATGTTGTGTAAAAACATATATGTACAATGCCGTTCAAAAGTTTGGGGTCACTTAGAAATGTTCTTGTTTTAAAATAACATCAAATTTAATAGAAAAACAGTGTAGACATTGTTAATGTTGTAAATGACTATTGTAGCTGGAAACGGCAGATTTTAACAAATTGAATATCTACATAGGTGTACAGAGGCCCATTATCAGCAACCATCACTCCTGTGTTCCAATGGCATGTTGTATTAGCTAATCCAAGTTTATAATTTTAAAAGGCTAATTGATCATTAGAAAACCATTTTGCAATTATGTTAGCACAGCTGAAAACTGTTGTGCTGATTAAAGAAGCAATAAAACTGGCCTTCTTTAGACTAGTTGAGTATCTGGAGCATCAGCATTTGTGGGTTCGATTACAGGCTCAAAATGGCCAGAAACAAATAACTTTTTTTCTGAAACTCGTCAGTCTATTCTTGTTCTTAGAAATGAAGGCTATTCCATGCGAGAAATTGCCAAGAAACTGAAGATCGCATACAACACTGTGAACTACTCCCTTCACAGAACAGCTCAAACTGTCTAACCAGAATAGAAAAATGAGTAGGATGCCCTGGTGCACAACTATCTTATCCTGTGACATGTTATGATGAAGTATGTCAGGTATGACTAATGAAAGCTTTGGCATAGATAGCAAACAACATCAATGAGTAACAAAGATTTTCATGACAGGGACACTCCTTTGAGATCGTTGTGTTTCGTAGGCCTATTTGATTTTCATCACAGGTACACTTCAACTATGACAGACAAAATGAGAAAAAAAATCCAGAAAATCACATTGTAGGATTTTTAATGAATTTATTTGCAAATTATGGTGGAAAATAAGTATTTGGTCACCTACAAACAAGCAAGATTTCTGGCTCTCACAGACCTGTAACTTCTTCTTTAAGAGGCTCCTCTGTCCTCCCCTCGTTACCTGTATTAATGGCACCTGTTTGAACTTGTTATCAGTATAAAAGACACCTGTCCACAACCACAAACAGTCACACTCCAAACTCCACTATGGCCAAGACCAAAGAGCTGTCAAAGGACACCAGAAACAAAATTGTAGACCTGCACCAGGCTGGGAAGATTGAATCTGCAATAGGTAAGCAGCTTGGTTTGAAGAAATCACCTGTGGGAGCAATTATTAAGAAATGGAAGACCACTGATAATCTCCCTCGATCTGGGGCTCCACGCAAGATCTCACCCCGTGGGGTCAAAATGATCACAAGAACGGTGAGCAAAAATCCCAGAACCACACGGGGAGCCCTGGTGAATGACCTGCAATGTGCTGGGACCAAAGTAACAAAGCCTACCATCAGTAACACACTACGCCACCAGGGACTCAAATCCTGCAGTGCCAGACGTGTCCCCCTGCTTAAGCCAGTACATGTCCAGGCCCGTCTGAAGTTTGCTAGAGAGCATTTGGATGATCCAGAAGAAGATTGGGAGAATGTCATATGGTCAGATGAAACCAAAATATAACTTTTTGGTAAAAACTCAACTCGTCGTGTTTGGAGGACAAAGAATGCTGAGTTGCATCCAAAGAACACCATACCTACTGTGAAGCATGGGGGTGGAAACATCATGCTTTGGGGCTGTTTTTCTGCAAAGGGACCAGGACGACTGATCCGTGTAAAGGAAAGAATGAATGGGGCCATGTATCTTGAGATTTTGAGTGAAAACCTCCTTCCATCAGCAAGGGCATTGAAGATGAAACGTGGCTGGGTCTTTCAGCATGACAATGATCCCAAACACACCGCCCGGGCAACGAAGGAGGGGCTTCGTAAGAAGCATTTCAAGGTCCTGGAGTGGCCTAGCCAGTCTCCAGATCTCAACCCCATAGAAAATCTTTGGAGGGAGTTGAAAGTCCGTGTTGCCCAGCAACAGCCCCAAAACATCACTGCTCTAGAGGAGATCTGCATGGAGGAATGGGCCAAAATACCAGCAACAGTGTGTGAAAACCTTGTGAAGACTTACAGAAAACGTTTGACCTCTGTCATTGCCAACAAAGGGTATATAACAAAGTATTGAGATAAACTTTTGTTATTGACCAAATGCTTATTTTCCACCATAATTTGCAAATAAATTCATTAAAAATCCTACAATGTGATTTTCTGGATTTCTTCTTTCCTCATTTTGTCTGTCATAGTTGAAATGTACCTATGATGAAAATTACAGGCCTCTCTCATCTATTTAAGTGGGAGAACTTGCACAATTGGTGGCTGACTAAATACTTTTTTGCCCCACTATATATACATTTTTTTTTTACGGTTGTTAGCTTTGGGTCATATAAATGAGAGTTGGCAACTGAACAGCAAATATATGAATCTACTAATCTATACCTACTGGGATACTCATAAAAACCTTTTATGTTAAAAGTTGGTACAAGGTTTAGAATATAGGTAGGTTTTACATAGTTATCTCTCTATGACAATATACTTGATTTCTGGCGTAGTCTCAAAGAGACATACCTTTTAGAAAGGTTCTTCAAGTAAATAGGTGCACATTCATAAGATAGATGGCCATTCAGAGAGGTATATAAGATAGACATAAATTGAGATATGTATTTTAGATAGCTATTGAATGCTCTGTGAAGATTGAGAAACTTACGAAAGAGTGCCTTGCAAAGACCTCGAACTCTGAGGTCATCTGGCCCGTTCCCCCAACCAAGGCTGGAGCAGAGAACAGCCCGTAGACACTCTGGATGCGTTCCCCAGCCGCCTCCACCTCCTTCATCAGAGTCCAGGCCTCGCCCTTCTCAGAGAACTCCCTCACCCCGTTGCTTGCAAACTCATTCCGCTGCCAGATATGATAGTCTGAACTGTGGGTCACCCCTGGAATGGAAAAATTACATGGATTGTTTCCCCCAGTTTGTGTAGCTCTTAACTAGCAGCTCAGAATGCATTTAAAATGTCTGCTTTTCAGGCACACCGTAAACTAATAGGAATGGATTGGATGC
The DNA here is from genome assembly GCF_013265735.2 of Oncorhynchus mykiss. Lineage (NCBI taxonomy): Eukaryota > Metazoa > Chordata > Actinopteri > Salmoniformes > Salmonidae > Oncorhynchus > Oncorhynchus mykiss. Next base: position 19,247,318 of record NC_050571.1, on the reverse strand, counting down.
ATATACCGCTTTTCCAGGTGCTCAAAGAGTTTTTAATTATAGGGAAAATGTGGAAATCTGCAATGCATGGCTACATATACATATGATGACCAGATGTCTATAGTATTTACCTGATGTCTATGTTTTATTCATGAATATAGGAATCTACAGTATATGTTTACTATTACAGTATAAACAAAGGGAGTCAGATCACAGGCTAATAACAGTACATTTTATTTTTTGTCATTAAGCAGACGCTTTTATCCAAAGTGACTTAAAATATCAATTAGGGTTAAATGCTTTACTCAAGGGCACATCGACAGATTTCTCACCTAGTCAGCTCGAGGATTTGAACCAGCGACCTTTCGGTTACTAGCCCAACGCTCTTAACTGCTAGGTTGCCTTCCGCCCAAAAAGTATTTCACTTACCAATGAGAGGGGACCACTGGGCAGGGGGGCGGTAGATTGGGTACTGCTTAGGGAAGGAGGTTTGGCTCCACATCCCTGTAAATGTCAGGCTGTACTTGGCAGTGGTGTCTGCTGTGCACACCGGGTCTATGGTCACAGGCATGGGGTGGACACTCCCAAGCAGGGTTAGGGTCAGGCTGGCTAGCCAGTGCACCACACTGCTAGTGCTGCTCACGTTCATGTCTCTTTCCATGCTTGTTACTGAGCTGGAAAAGAGATAGGGGAATGAGGGGCATTTCAGGTTCTGCGCCACTTGACTGGGCAACCAACCACATTCCTTCTGAGTTGGTTTAAAGTATGTGGTCCATATGACTGAGGAGGAAAGAATTTTGGCCTTAAAACATTTCCACAGTTCCAGACTCAAACACTCGCTTAGCCTAAACACAGTGCAACAATGAGTGTGAAAGTGAAATGGGAAACAGAAGCAGGTCAGATGCAGGCTTAACATCAACGTAGATGTTTATATTAATATCTGCACTGATAGAATTCTAAGGTGTTTACAGTCTATACACGATAATATGTCTTCATTCATTATTATTGCGTTTGAAATGTACCTGTAGGCATTAAGCTACATGAGTATGAACATTCACAGCTAACCTACTGACAATGAAAGCCTAGGAATGTAACAGCGGCGACATTAAGTCTGACAATTCACGTGTACGCATTCATGAATATAAATAAGCTTATGCCATTAGGAACATCATGCATTCATAGAACACTTGTTCACAACATTTAGATGAGTGACAAATAGCTTTTGCTTTCCACACATAACACCTACAGTACTCATTGCACGCATGCTTGTCAGATCCGCTCTACACAAAGGTCCACTTGACATTCATTAAGGCAGGGCTTGAGATGACAGAGGAGTGGGTACTTACTGAGTTTGCAGATACAGATGTGGTTATCGTTGAAGTTGAGGAGTGAAACCTGTGCCTGGGCTGTCTTGAGGAGGGACTGCGAGACCTGAACGCTTCCCTCAGCTATTTATGCCTTCCAGAGGTCTCCTCAGTTAAACAATATCAATAACCCCTGCCCTGACCCCTCCCAGCTTCACTGATGCATGCTCCACATTAACGCTGTCTCCTTCCCTCCTTTTTTCCTTCCTTCCTTCCCTCCCTCCCAGTCCTCCCAGGGTGAGTTAATAGATCATAGTTGGAAACAAGGGCTTATAGTTTTTTCCTAAAAGGGTCTAGTCTACAGTGTGAGTGGAGCTGGAGGAGGGACCACGCCTGCCTGTGCAGGGCCTCTTGATTTTTAGGCCAGCAGAGTTGTGGGGAAGTGGCTTGGCCGGCTGACAACTTGGCGATGGGATAGGGATGGAGAGACAGCCTGAGCCGGCACCCCTTCTAGCCCACATTCAGGCTAACAGCTCCAGCCTGCTGCTGTAATTGCTTTCACATGCTCATGTTTCACCTCCACTGCTCCTTCTGCCGCTGCTGCTGCCGCTGCTGGCCGCCCACTCCCACTCCTTGCTCTTTAACGCCGAGACTAGGGTTATTTGTGAGATTATGTTGATTAAGTTCCAGAAGTTCAATCAGAAGTGCACATGCAGTATACATTCTGTCGTAAAATCTTGCAAGCAAGCAATTTATTTCACATCAATGTGAGTGAGGTAAGTTAATTGATTATCAATTATCTAATTTAACTGATTATCAATATTCAATGTGTTGATATTTGATTGTACCATATGCACACTGTATTTAATGATGGTAAGGGCTCAAGGTAATGTGCATTGTCTGCTAAAACTCTGTAAAACTGATGAAACATCTGTAACCTTATCATGTTTGGACGTAATAAATACCAGTCAAAACATGGCATGACTGCAGGTGTAGGTCAGGAGCATAACTCCAGGTGTAGGTCAGGAGCATGACTGCAGGTGTAGGTCAGGAGCATGACTGCAGGTGTAGGTCAGGAGCATGACTGCAGGTGTAGGTCAGGAGCATAACTGCAGGTGTAGGTCAGGAGCATGACTGCAGGTGTAGGTCAGGAGCATAACTGCAGGTGTAGGTCAGGAGCATGACTGCAGGTGTAGGTCAGGAGCATAACTGCAGGTGTAGGTCAGGAGCATAACTCCAGGTGTAGGTCAGGAGCATGACTGCAGGTGTAGGTCAGGAGCATGACTGCAGGTGTAGGTCAGGAGCGTGACTGCAGGTGTAGGTCAGGAGCATGACTGCAGGTGTAGGTCAGGAGCATGACTGCAGGTGTAGGTCAGGAGCATGACTGCAGGTGTAGGTCAGGAGCATGACTGCAGGTGTAGGTCAGGAGCATTACTGCAGGTGTAGGTCAGGAGCATGACTGCAGGTGTAGGTCAGGAGCATGACTGCAGGTGTAGGTCAGGAGCATAACTGCAGGTGTAGGTCAGGAGCATGACTGCAGGTGTAGGTCAGGAGCATAACTGCAGGTGTAGGTCAGGAGCATGACTGCAGGTGTAGGTCAGGAGCATGACTGCAGGTGTAGATCAGGAGCATGACTGCAGGTGTAGGTCAGGAGCATGACTGCAGGTGTAGGTCAGGAGCATGACTGCAGGTGTAGGTCAGGAGCATGACTGCAGGTGTAGATCAGGAGCATGACTGCAGGTGTAGGTCAGGAGCATGACTGCAAGTGTAGGTCAGGAGCATGACTGCAGGTGTAGGTCAGGAGCATGACTGCAGGTGTAGGTCAGGAGCATGACTGCAGGTGTAGGTCAGGAGCATGACTGCAGGTGTAGATAAGGACATGACTGCAGGTGTAGGTCAGGAGCATGACTGCAGGTGTAGGTCAGGAGCATGACTGCAGGTGTAGGTCAGGAGCATGACTGCAGGTGTAGATAAGGACATGACTGCAGGTGTAGGTCAGGAGCGTGACTGCAGGTGTAGGTCAGGAGCGTGACTGCAGGTGTAGGTCAGGAGCATGACTGCAGGTGTAGGTCAGGAGCATGACTGCAGGTGTAGGTCAGGAGCATAACTGCAGGTGTAGGTCAGGAGCATGACTGCAGGTGTAGGTCAGGAGCATAACTGCAGGTGTAGGTCAGGAGCATGACTGCAGGTGTAGGTCAGGAGCATGACTGCAGGTGTAGATCAGGAGCATGACTGCAAGTGTAGGTCAGGAGCATGACTGCAGGTGTAGGTCAGGAGCATGACTGCAGGTGTAGATCAGGAGCATGACTGCAGGTGTAGGTCAGGAGCATGACTGCAGGTGTAGGTCAGGAGCATGACTGCAGGTGTAGGTCAGGAGCATGACTGCAGGTGTAGGTCAGGAGCATGACTGCAGGTGTAGGTCAGGAGCATGACTGCAGGTGTAGGTCAGGAGCATGACTGCAGGTGTAGATAAGGACATGACTGCAGGTGTAGGTCAGGAGCATGACTGCAGGTGTAGGTCAGGAGCATGACTGCAGGTGTAGGTCAGGAGCATGACTGCAGGTGTAGATAAGGACATGACTGCAGGTGTAGGTCAGGAGCGTGACTGCAGGTGTAGGTCAGGAGCATGACTGCAGGTGTAGGTCAGGAGCATGACTGCAGGTGTAGGTCAGGAGCATGACTGCAGGTGTAGGTCAGGAGCATGACTGCAGGTGTAGATCAGGAGCATGACTGCAGGTGTAGATCAGGAGCATGACTGCAGGTGTAGATCAGGAGCATCACTGCAGGTGTAGATCAGGAGCATGACTGCAGGTGTAGATCAGGAGCATGACTGCAGGTGTAGATCAGGAGCATGACTGCAGGTGTAGGTCAGGAGCATGACTGCAGGTGTAGGTCAGGAGCATGACTGCAGGTGTAGGTCAGGAGCATGACTGCAGGTGTAGGTCAGGAGCATGACTGCAGGTGTAGGTCAGGAGCATGACTGCAGGTGTAGGTCAGGAGCATGACTGCAGGTGTAGGTCAGGAGCATGACTGCAGGTGTAGGTCAGGAGCATGACTGCAGGTGTAGGTCAGGAGTGGCAGAGGCACATTACATGTCTACTGAAAGAAAGGAGAGGATACAAACAAAGTGTTGTTGCAGCCATAAACACGGTGCCATGGCCCTCTGACTGTGAGAGTGGTGGAGAAACGTTTAGAGGGGTCTCCCCACAACCACACCTGGACAAAATATTGTCTGACTTCTCTGGCACTTTTCTCATTTTCTCTACGGCACCAAACATTGCCCTTAGCGCTTGTTAGGCAATAATCACCTCCAATTTCCGAGTGTAATTTCCTTGTTATGTCACTTCCATCAAAATATCAAACCATAGCTTGATGGTAATGGAAGCTGCAGACAGGCAGCAGGTGGGATATATGCCAATGTGGGGATATGCTATACATGTTGGACCCTTTTATCGGAGACATCTGCCAAAGTTGTAAAATCTTATACAGCTTGCTTAATGAGACTCTCGACGTCTGTGAAAGCTCTACTGTGCCTACACATATTCTTTTCAATCTATGTTTGAATAAGCATCTGTTCCAGTGTTGCTCTGTGTATTTAGAACAGCAGTTCTAAGATCAAGTTTGTCATTAAGTTTCTTCAAGCTTTTTGCATTAATTGAGCCAATGTCAAAGATTTATTAGGGTTAGGGATATAAAAGGGTTAGGTGAAGGGTTAGATAACATGCTAAGTAGTTGCAAAGTAGTAAGTAGTTGAAAATGTGCTAATTAGCTAATATACTAAAGTTGGTCCTGATGAGATTCGACCTATGGGTTGCTAGATGTTTGCATTATACACCTACCCTTCTACCCCGACCAACCACCCTCCTTTCAATTTGCCTTAAGTAAACCTTCGGTCTTATGTAACCATACCAAACCTAACATATCGTACTAATTTGAGTGTACTGGATTGATGTTAACTATGTTACGTCTAGTCTACGAGACCAGGCTGGAGAGAGACATACATCATGGGAGGATGAGAGGGGATTCTCACAGACGTACAAGTGGGAGAAAAATTAGAGATACATAGAGACAGGTCTGATATTCTGATTTTCATGCACCAACACATTTAATTTAGGAATATAAATTAAGGTTATAATAATGTAGGATACTGAATACATAGCTAGATCAGTGCCAAAACTCAATTAACTATTTAACCCAACACCTAACCTTAATCCTAAATCCTAGCCTAGCTAACGTTAGCCAGCTAGCTAATCTTAGCATTAGTCACCTAGCTAACGTTAGCCACAACAAATTGGAATTTGTAACATATCGTACATTTTGCAAATTCGTAAAATATTGTACATTTTGAAAATCGGCACTGAATGGAGTGGAATTATGCAAAATGCTCTGAGACCAGGTTGCTCTCTCAGGCTCTGTTTCTCCCGTTGAACACAGGTTCTCCTCTATTGACCCACTAAGTGAGAGCCCGCTGGTATTTCAATCATCCACCTCTCCCACCGTGGGAGTCGTCTGACTTCGGCCGGAGGTATAAAGAACATGATTTACAGGGCCTCTCCAAAATAAGAGAGATTTGTTTTCCAGCATGGGTAGCGCTTTTTACAGGGAACTTCACCCTCTCAAATGTTACTTTGACATATAGGCCTTTGGCACTGACACAATGCGGTTAAATTTCATTTTGTGAAAGTGCAAAATCCATTTCCTCAGCAGGATTTGAAAACAGGATTTGGCATAGTCACCTGTGTTTTGTTTACAGACCACTTCCCAGATGGACCTGAACGATCTACAGAACCAGACATCAAGATGGTATGATCACATGTGGGAACCACATGCACCAAGCATGAAGTATGACTCAATGTAAAGGTACTGTAGTATTATAGACAGTAGTGAGATAGAACGTGATGGTGCTCAGATAACTCAGCTGATTACATTAGTGCTGTGACCTGGATTCAGTTAATAGATGCCTATCAGCTAGGGGGCCATGCAGATAGAAGGTAACAGTGGTTCCTTGCCAGACACATCCCCATGTCTGTTATACATTCATGTTTTTAATAGAAATAAATCAATAAAAAGGATCCGTTTCAATTTGAGTGAGAGTTGCACTTACGGTGCATTCGGAAAATATTCAGACCCCTTGACTTTTCCAGAATTTGTTACGTTACGTTGTTGAAGCACGGGCTCTGGCTGGGCAACTCAAGGACATTCAGAGACTTGTCCTGAAGCAACTGCTGCGTTGTCCTGTTGGAAGGTGAACCTTCGCCCCAGTCTGAGGTCCTGAGCACTCTGAAGCAGGTTTTCATCAAGGATCTTACGGACAAGGGAGAGGCGAAGGTCGAGAGTCATGCGTCCCCCGAAAAACAACCCAACTTCTTGACACAACGCACATCCAGCCCGGAAGCCAGCCGCACGAATGTGTCGGAGGAAACACCGCTGGTCAGCATGCACTGCGCCCGGCCCGCCACAGGAGTCGCTAGTGAACGATGAGACAAGGATATCCCTGCCAGCCTAACTCGGACGACGCTGGGCCAATTGTGCGCCGCCCCACGGGCCTCCCGGTCGCGGCCGGCTGCGACAGAGCCTGGGCTTGAACCCAGAATCTCTAGTGGCACAACTAGCACTGCGATGCAGTGCCTTAGACCACTGCGCCACCCGGGAGGCCGCTAAAGATTTCAATCTTGGTTCCATCAGACCAGAGAATCTGGTTTCTCATGGTCTGAGAGTCTTTAGGTGCCTTTTGGCAAACTCCAAGCGGGCTGTCATGTGCCTTTTACTGAGGAGTGGCTTCTGTCTGGCCAATCTACCATAAAGGCTTAATTGGTGGAGTGCTGCGGAAATGGTTGTCCTGGAAGGTTCTCCTATCTCCACAGAGGAACTGTAGAGCTCTGTCAGAGTGACCATCGGGTTCTTGGTCACCTCCCTGACCATGGCCCTTCTCCCCCTACTGCTCAGTTTGGCCTGCGGGCAGCTCTAGTAAAAATCTTGGTGGTTCCAAACTTCTTCCAGTTAAGAATGATGGAGGCCACTGTGTTCTTGGGGACCTTCAATGCTGCAGAAATGCTTTGGTACCCTTCCCCAAATCTGTGCCTTGACACAATCCTGTCTCGGAGCTCTACGGACAATTCCTTTCGACCTCATGGCTTGGTTTTTGCTCTGACATGCACTGTCAACTGTGGGACCTTATATAGACAGGTGTGTGCCTTTCCAAATCATGTCCAATCAATTGAATTTACCACAGGTGGACTCCAATCAAGTTGTAGAAACATCTCAAGGATGATCAATGGAAACAGGATGCACCTGAGATCAATTTCGAGTCTCATAGCAAAGGGTCTTATGAACTTGTGTAAAGGTATTTCTGTTTTAAACTTTTAATACGTTTGCAAAAATATATTGTATAGACCTATTTTCGCTTTGTCATTATTTGGTTATTGTGTGTAGATTGATGAGTATTTAAAAAGAAAAAAAGAATAGAATAAGGCTGTAGCGTAACAAAATGTGGAAAAAGTAATGGGGTCTGAATACTTTCCAGAATGCACTGTATGTGTTCTGATGATGTGACCTGTGATTTTTGGCTGGCCCTCTAAGCCTGTTAGTTAAATCTCTGTCAACCGGCCTCCATAATGGAATACTCATATTGATACAGATGAGTTCATAGCCGTTTGGAGAATGAGAGGTGGAAATTAAATGATGTAACAATATTTGGATAGTAAGATCTTCACTTGCCGCCGTGTTTCAGTCACATCCCACTTGGCTTATAATGGGAACCACTAAATTACATAGCGCCTGGTTAATGTGGGATTTACTTTCTACTGACTCTCCTCCCTGATTGGGTATAGTAATGGATGAGCCAATTTGCCAGGATATTAGTGGTTTGTTGACTGTTGGTCCTCCAGCAACCTGCTGTTTCCCCAAATGTGTTTCTACCTGTCCTTGCCTCCAGGTGTACAGATGTACACTGTCCTTAAGTCCAAAACTATTAGATAACAGGATATGGAGTCTATGGGATCTGTCTGTGTCGTTGTGTTCAGCACGATGGTGCAGGAGTTTGGTGTTGGGGTATTTCAGGAAGAAGGCTTTGGCACATTTCTCATCAAACACCTTTAGAAGAATTACAGAGATGTATCTTTGCCCCCAAAAAATATATCTTCCAATCTATAAAATTAAAACGTTCCCGTAGATTTCGGAAATTAAAATTGGCCTTAAGAGAAAGGTTGACCTGGTTCACAAGCATACAGTATACCATTCACTAGCTAAACAAATAAATTATACCATTCACTAGCTAAACACACACATTATACCATTCACTAGCTAAACACATACATTATACCATTCACTCGCTAAACACATACATTATACCATTCACTAGCTAAACACATACAGTATACCATTCACTAGGTCAACGCATACATTATACCATTCACTAGGTAAACACATACATTATACCATTCACTAGGTAAACACATACATTATACCATTCACTAGCTAAACACATACAGAATACCATTCACTAGCTAAACACATACAGTATACCATTCACTAGCTAAACACATACAGTATACCATTCACTAGCTAAACACATACAGTATACCATTCACTAGGTCAACACATACATTATACCATTCACTAGGTAAACACATACAGAATACCATTCACTAGCTAAACACATACATTATACCATTCACTAGCTAAACACATACAGTATACCATTCACTAGGTCAACACATACATTATACCATTCACTAGGTAAACACATACAGAATACCATTCACTAGCTAAACACATACAGAATACCATTCACTAGCTAAACACATACATTATACCATTCACTAGCTAAACACATACATTATACCATTCACTAGGTAAACACATACATTATACCATTCACTAGCTAAACACATACATTATACCATTCACTAGGTAAACACATACAGTATACCATTCACTAGGTGAACACATACATTATATCATTCACTAGGTGAACACATACATTATATCATTCACTAGCTAAACACATACATTATACCATTCACTCGGTAAACACATACAGAATACCATTCACTAGGTAAACACAGACATTATATCATTCACTAGGTAAACACAGACATTATACCATTCACTCGGTAAACACATACATTATACCATTCACTAGGTAAACACATACAGAATACCATTCACTAGCTAAACACATACATTATACCATTCACTAGGTGAACACATACATTATATCATTCACTAGCTAAACACATACATTATATCATTCACTAGGTGAACACATACATTATACCATTCACTAGGTGAACACATACAGAATACCATTCACTAGGTCAACACATACATTATACCATTCACTAGGTGAACACATACATTATATCATTCACTAGGTGAACACATACATTATATCATTCACTAGGTAAACACATACATTATATCATTCACTAGGTGAACACATACATTATATCATTCACTAGGTAAACACATACATTATATCATTCACTAGGTGAACACATACATTATACCATTCACTAGGTAAACACATACATTATACCATTCACTAGGTAAACACATACAGTATACCATTCACTAGGTGAACACATACATTATATCATTCACTAGGTAAACACATACAGTATACCATTCACTAGGTGAACACATACATTATATAATTCACTAGCTAAACACATACATTATACCATTCACTAGGTGAACACATACAGTATACCATTCACTAGGTGAACACATACATTATACCATTCACTAGGTAAACACATACAGTATACCATTCACTAGGTAAACACAGACATTATACCATTCACTAGGTGAACACATACATTATATAATTCACTAGCTAAACACATACATTATACCATTTACTAGGTGAACACATACATTATATCATTCACTAGGTGAACACATACATTATACCATTCACTAGGTAAACACATACAGTATACCATTCACTAGGTAAACACACAGGAAACCATTCACTAGGTGAACACATACAGTATACCATTCACTAGGTAAACACATACAGTATACCATTCACTAGGTAAACACAGACATTATATCATTCACTAGGTAAACACAGACATTATATCATTCACTAGGTAAACACATACATTATATCATTCACTAGGTGAACACATACATTATACCATTCACTAGGTAAACACATACAGTATACCATTCACTAGGTAAACACAGACATTATACCATTCACTAGGTGAACACATACATTATATAATTCACTAGGTGAACACATACATTATACCATTCACTAGGTGAACACATACATTATATCATTCACTAGGTGAACACATACATTATACCATTCACTAGGTAAACACATACATTATACCATTCACTAGGTAAACACATACATTATATCATTCACTAGGTGAACACATACATTATATCATTCACTAGGTGAACACATACAGTATACCATTCACTAGGTGAACACATACAGTATACCATTCACTAGGTGAACACAGACATTATACAATTCACTAAGTTAACACATACATTATACCATTCACTAGCTAAACAGAGACATTATACCATTCACTAGGTGAACACATACATTATATCATTCACTAGGTGAACGCATACATTATATCATTCACTAGCTAAACACATACATTATACCATTCACTAGGTGAACACATACAGAATATCATTCACTAGCTAAACACATACATTATACCATTCACTAGGTAAACACATACAGTATACCATTCACTTGGTAAACACATACATTATACCATTCACTAGGTAAACACATACAGTATACCATTCACTAGGTAAACACATACAGTATACCATTCACTAGGTGAACACCTACAGTATACCATTCACTAGGTGAACACATACATTATACCATTCACTAGGTAAACACATACAGTATACCATTCACTAGGTGAACACATACATTATATCATTCACTAGGTGAACACATACATTATACCATTCACTAGGTGAACACATACATTATACCATTCACTAGGTGAACACATACAGAATACCATTCACTAGGTAAACACATACATTATATCATTCACTAGGTGAACACATACATTATATCATTCACTAGGTGAACACATACAGTATACCATTCACTAGGTGAACACATACAGTATACCATTGAGTAGGTGAACACAGACATTATACAAATCACTAAGTTAACACATACATTATACCATTCACTAGCTAAACAGAGACATTATACCATTCACTAGGTGAACACATACATTATATCATTCACTAGCTAAACACAGACATTATACCATTCACTAGGTGAACACATACAGAATACTATTCACAAGGTAAACACATACATTATATCATTCACTAGGTGAACACATACATTATATCATTCACTAGGTAAACACATACATTATATCATTCACTAGGTGAACACATACATTATACCATTCACTAGGTGAACACATACAGAATACCATTCACTAGGTAAACACATACAGTATACCATTCACTAGGTGAACACATACATTATATCATTCACTAGGTGAACACATACATTATACCATTCACTAGGTGAACACATACATTATACCATTCACTAGGTGAACACATACAGAATACCATTCACTAGGTAAACACATACATTATATCATTCACTAGGTGAACACATACATTATATCATTCACTAGGTGAACACATACAGTATACCATTCACTAGGTGAACACAGACATTATACAATTCACTAAGTTAACACATACATTATACCATTCACTAGCTAAACAGAGACATTATACCATTCACTAGGTGAACACATACATTATATCATTCACTAGCTAAACACAGACATACCATTCACTAGGTGAACACATACAGAATACTATTCACTAGGTAAACACATACATTATATCATTCACTAGGTGAACACATACATTATATCATTCACTAGCTAAACACATACATTATACCATTCACTAGGTGAACACATACAGAATATCATTCACTAGCTAAACACATACATTATACCATTCACTAGGTGAACACATACAGAATATCATTCACTAGGTGAACACATACATTATACCATTCACTAGGTAAACACATACAGTATACCATTCACTAGGTAAACACATACAGTATACCATTCACTAGGTAAACACATACAGTATACCATTCACTTGGTAAACACATACATTATACCATTCACTAGGTAAACACATACAGTATACCATTCACTTGGTAAACACATACATTATACCATTCACTAGGTAAACACATACAGTATACCATTCACTAGGTGAACACATACAGTATACCATTCACTAGGTGAACACATACATTATACCATTCACTAGGTGAACACATACAGTATACCATTCACTTGGTAAACACATACATTATACCATTCACTAGGTAAACACATACAGTATACCATTCACTTGGTAAACACATACATTATACCATTCACTAGGTAAACACATACAGTATACCATTCACTAGGTGAACACCTACAGTATACCATTCACTAGGTGAACACATACATTATATAATTCACTAGGTGAACACATACATTATACCATTCACTAGGTGAACACATACAGTATACCATTCACTAGGTGAACACATACATTATACCATTCACTAGCTAAACAGAGACATTATACCATTCACTAGGTGAACACATACATTATATCATTCACTAGCTAAACACATACAGTATACCATTCACTAGGTGAACACATACAGTATACCATTCACTAGGTGAACACATACATTATACCATTCACTAGCTAAACAGAGACATTATACCATTCACTAGGTGAACACATACATTATATCATTCACTAGCTAAACACATACAGTATACCATTCACTAGGTGAACACATACAGTATACCATTCACTAGGTGAACACAGACATTATACCATTCACTAGGTTAACACATACATTATACCATTCACTAGCTAAACACATACAGAATACCATTCACTAGGTAAACACATACATTATACCATTCACTAGGTAAACACATACATTATACCATTCACTCGGTAAACACATACAGTATACCATTCACTAGGTGAACACATACAGTATACCATTCACTAGGTGAACACATACAGTATACCATTCACTAGGTGAACACAGACATTATACAATTCACTAAGTTAACACATACATTATACCATTCACTAGCTAAACAGAGACATTATACCATTCACTAGGTGAACACATACATTATATCATTCACTAGCTAAACACAGACATACCATTCACTAGGTGAACACATACAGAATACTATTCACAAGGTAAACACATACATTATATCATTCACTAGGTGAACACATACATTATATCATTCACTAGGTGAACACATACATTATATCATTCACTAGGTGAACACATACATTATACCATTCACTAGCTAAACACATACATTATATCATTCACTAGGTGAACACATACAGAATATCATTCACTAGCTAAACACATACATTATACCATTCACTAGGTGAACACATACAGAATATCATTCACTAGGTGAACACATACATTATACCATTCACTAGGTAAACACATACAGTATACCATTCACTTGGTAAACACATACATTATACCATTCACTAGGTGAACACATACATTATACCATTCACTAGGTAAACACATACATTATACCATTCACTTGGTAAACACATACATTATACCATTCACTAGGTAAACACATACATTATACCATTCACTAGGTAAACACATACAGTATACCATTCACTAGGTAAACACATACATTATACCATTCACTAGGTGAACACATACATTATATAATTCACTAGGTGAACACATACATTATACCATTCACTAGGTGAACACATACAGTATACCATTCACTAGGTAAACACATACAGAATACCATTCACTAGGTAAACACATACAGTATACCATTCACTAGGTGAACACATACAGTATACCATTCACTAGGTGAACACAGACATTATACCATTCACTAGGTTAACACATACATTATACCATTCACTAGCTAAACACATACAGAATACCATTCACTAGGTGAACACATACATTATACCATTCACTCGGTAAACACATACAGTATACCATTCACTAGGTAAACACATACAGTATACCATTCACTAGGTAAACACATACAGTATACCATTCACTAGGTAAACACATACAGTATACCATTCACTAGGTAAACACATACATTATACCATTCACTAGGTAAACACATACAGTATACCATTCACTAGGTAAACACATACATTATACCATTCCCTCGGTAAACACATACAGTATACCATTCACTAGGTGAACACATACATTATACCATTCACTCGGTAAACACATACAGTATACCATTCACTAGGTAAACACATACATTATACCATTCACTAGGTAAACACATACATTATACCATTCACTAGGTTAACACATACAGAATACCATTCACTAGGTTAACACATACATTATACCATTCACTAGGTAAACACATACAGTATACCATTCACTAGCTAAACACAGACATTATACCATTCACTAGCTAAACACATACAGTATACCATTCACTAGGTAAACACATACAGTATACAATTCACTCGGTAAACACATACAGAATACCATTCACTAGGTAAACAAATACATTATACCATTCACTAGGTAAACAAATACATTATACCATTCACTAGCTAAACACATACATTATATCATTCACTAGGTGAACACATACATTATATCATTCACTAGCTAAACACATACATTATACCATTCACTCGGTAAACACATACAGAATACCATTCACTAGGTAAACACAGACATTATATCATTCACTAGGTAAACACAGACATTATACCATTCACTCGGTAAACACATACAGAATACCATTCACTAGGTTAACACATACATTATACCATTCACTAGGTAAACACAGACATTATACCATTCACTAGGTGAACACATACATTATATAATTCACTAGGTGAACACATACAGAATACCATTCACTAGGTAAACACATACATTATATCATTCACTAGGTGAACACATACATTATATCATTCACTAGGTGAACACATACATTATATCATTCACTAGGTGAACACATACATTATATAATTCACTAGGTGAACATACAGAATACCATTCACTAGGTCAACACATACATTATATCATTCACTAGGTGAACACATACATTATATCATTCACTAGGTGAACACATACATTATACCATTCACTAGGTGAACACATACAGAATACCATTCACTAGGTAAACACATACATTATACCATTCACTAGGTGAACACATACAGAATACCATTCACTAGGTAAACACATACATTATATCATTCACTAGGTGAACACATACATTATACCATTCACTAGGTGAACACATACATTATATAATTCACTAGCTAAACACATACATTATACCATTCACTAGGTGAACACATACAGTATACCATTCACTAGGTGAACACATACATTATACCATTCACTAGGTGAACACATACAGTATACCATTCACTAGGTAAACACATACAGTATACCATTCACTAGGTGAACACATACATTATATCATTCACTAGGTGAACACATACATTATACCATTCACTAGGTAAACACATACAGTATACCATTCACTAGGTAAACACACAGGAAACCATTCACTAGGTGAACACATACAGTATACCATTCACTAGGTGAACACATACATTATATAATTCACTAGGTGAACACATACATTATATCATTCACTAGGTGAACACATACATTATACCATTCACTAGGTGAACACATACAGTATACCATTCACTAGGTGAACACATACAGTATACCATTCACTAGGTGAACACATACAGTATACCATTCACTAGGTGAACACATACAGTATACCATTCACTAGGTGAACACAGACATTATACCATTCACTAGGTGAACACATACAGAATACCATTCACTAGGTAAACACATACATTATATCATTCACTAGGTGAACACATACATTATATCATTCACTAGGTGAACACATACAGTATACCATTCACTAGGTGAACACATACAGTATACCATTCACTAGGTGAACACAGACATTATACAATTCACTAAGTTAACACATACATTATACCATTCACTAGCTAAACAGAGACATTATACCATTCACTAGGTGAACACATACATTATATCATTCACTAGGTGAACACATACATTATATCATTCACTAGCTAAACACATACATTATACCATTCACTAGGTGAACACATACAGAATATCATTCACTAGCTAAACACATACATTATACCATTCACTAGGTAAACACATACAGTATACCATTCACTTGGTAAACACATACATTATACCATTCACTAGGTAAACACATACAGTATACCATTCACTAGGTAAACACATACAGTATACCATTCACTAGGTGAACACATACAGTATACCATTCACTAGGTGAACACATACAGTATATCATTCACTAGGTGAACACATACAGTATACCATTCACTAGGTGAACACATACATTATACCATTCACTAGGTGAACACATACAGAATACCATTCACTAGGTAAACACATACATTATATCATTCACTAGGTGAACACATACATTATATCATTCACTAGGTGAACACATACAGTATACCATTCACTAGGTGAACACATACAGTATACCATTCAGTAGGTGAACACAGACATTATACAATTCACTAGGTGAACACATACAGAATACCATTCACTAGGTAAACACATACATTATATCATTCACTAGGTGAACACATACATTATATCATTCACTAGGTGAACACATACATTATACCATTCACTAGCTAAACAGAGACATTATACCATTCACTAGGTGAACACATACATTATATCATTCACTAGCTAAACACAGACATTATACCATTCACTAGGTGAACACATACAGAATATTATTCACAAGGTAAACACATACATTATATCATTCACTAGGTGAACACATACATTATATCATTCACTAGGTGAACACATACAGTATACCATTCACTAGGTGAACACATACAGTATACCATTCACTAGGTGAACACAGACATTATACAATTCACTAAGTTAACACATACATTATACCATTCACTAGCTAAACAGAGACATTATACCATTCACTAGGTGAACACATACATTATATCATTCACTAGGTGAACACAGACATTATACAATTCACTAAGTTAACACATACATTATACCATTCACTAGCTAAACAGAGACATTATACCATTCACTAGGTGAACACATACATTATATCATTCACTAGCTAAACACAGACATTATATCATTCACTAGGTGAACACATACATTATATCATTCACTAGCTAAACACAGACATTATACCATTCACTAGGTGAACACATACAGTATACCATTCACTAGGTGAACACAGACATTATACAATTCACTAAGTTAACACATACATTATATCATTCACTAGCTAAACAGAGACATTATACCATTCACTAGGTGAACACATACATTATATCATTCACTAGCTAAACACAGACATTATATCATTCACTAGGTGAACACATACATTATACCATTCACTAGGTGAACACATACAGAATACCATTCAAAAGGTAAACACATACAGTATACCATTCACTAGGTGAACACATACATTATATAATTCACTAGGTGAACACATACATTATATCATTCACTAGGTGAACACATACATTATACCATTCACTAGGTGAACACATACAGAATACCATTCACTAGGTGAACACATACAGTATACCATTCACTAGGTGAACACATACATTATACCATTCACTAGGTGAACACATACAGAATACCATTCACTAGGTGAACACATACAGTATACCATTCACTAGGTGAACACATACATTATATAATTCACTAGGTGAACACATACATTATATCATTCACTAGGTGAACACATACATTATACCATTCACTAGGTGAACACATACATTATATCATTCACTAGGTGAACACATACATTATATCATTCACTAGGTGAACACGTACAGTATACCATTCACTAGGTGAACACATACAGTATACCATTCACTAGGTGAACACAGACATTATACAATTCACTAAGTTAACACATACATTATACCATTCACTAGCTAAACAGAGACATTATACCATTCACTAGGTGAACACATACATTATATCATTCACTAGGTGAACACATACAGAATATCATTCACTAGCTAAACACATACATTATACCATTCACTAGGTAAACACATACAGTATACCATTCACTAGGTAAACACATACATTATACCATTCACTAGGTAAACACATACAGTATACCATTCACTAGGTAAACACATACAGTATACCATTCACTAGGTGAACACCTACAGTATACCATTCACTAGGTGAACACATACATTATACCATTCACTAGGTAAACACATACAGAATACTATTCACTAGCTAAACACATACATTATACCATTCACTAGGTGAACACATACAGAATATCATTCACTAGCTAAACACATACATTATACCATTCACTAGGTAAACACATACAGTATACCATTCACTAGGTAAACACATACATTATACCATTCACTAGGTAAACACATACAGTATACCATTCACTGGGTAAACACATACAGTATACCATTCACTAGGTGAACACCTACAGTATACCATTCACTAGGTGAACACATACATTATACCATTCACTAGGTAAACACATACAGAATACCATTCACTAGGTGAACACATACATTATATCATTCACTAGGTGAACACATACATTATACCATTCACTAGGTGAACACATACATTATACCATTCACTAGGTGAACACATACAGAATACCATTCACTAGGTAAACACATACATTATATCATTCACTAGGTGAACACATACATTATATCATTCACTAGGTGAACACATACAGTATACCATTCACTAGGTGAACACATACATTATACCATTCACTAGGTAAACACATACAGTATACCATTCACTAGGTGAACACATACATTATATCATTCACTAGGTGAACACATACATTATACCATTCACTAGGTGAACACATACATTATATAATTCACTAGGTGAACACCTACAGTATACCATTCACTAGGTGAACACATACATTATACCATTCACTAGGTAAACACATACAGTATACCATTCACTAGGTGAACACATACATTATATCATTCACTAGGTGAACACATACATTATACCATTCACTAGGTGAACACATACATTATACCATTCACTAGGTGAACACATACAGAATACCATTCACTAGGTAAACACATACATTATATCATTCACTAGGTGAACACATACATTATATCATTCACTAGGTGAACACATACAGTATACCATTCACTAGGTGAACACATACAGTATACCATTCACTAGGTGAACACAGACATTATACAATTCACTAAGTTAACACATACATTATACCATTCACTAGCTAAACAGAGACATTATACCATTCACTAGGTGAACACATACATTATATCATTCACTAGCTAAACACATACATTATACCATTCACTAGGTTAACACATACAGAATACCATTCACTAGGTTAACACATACATTATACCATTCACTAGGTAAACACATACAGTATACCATTCACTAGCTAAACACAGACATTATACCATTCACTAGCTAAACACATACAGTATACCATTCACTAGGTAAACACATACAGTATACAATTCACTCGGTAAACACATACAGAATACCATTCACTAGGTAAACAAATACATTATACCATTCACTAGGTAAACAAATACATTATACCATTCACTAGCTAAACACATACATTATATCATTCACTAGGTGAACACATACATTATATCATTCACTAGCTAAACACATACATTATACCATTCACTCGGTAAACACATACAGAATACCATTCACTAGGTAAACACAGACATTATATCATTCACTAGGTAAACACATACAGAATACCATTCACTAGGTTAACACATACATTATACCATTCACTAGGTAAACACAGACATTATACCATTCACTAGGTGAACACATACATTATATAATTCACTAGGTGAACACATACAGAATACCATTCACTAGGTAAACACATACATTATATCATTCACTAGGTGAACACATACATTATATCATTCACTAGGTGAACACATACATTATATCATTCACTAGGTAAACACATACATTATATCATTCACTAGGTGAACACATACATTATATCATTCACTAGGTGAACACATACATTATATCATTCACTAGGTGAACACATACATTATACCATTCACTAGGTGAACACATACAGAATACCATTCACTAGGTCAACACATACATTATATCATTCACTAGGTGAACACATACATTATATAATTCACTAGGTGAACACATACAGAATACCATTCACTAGGTAAACACATACATTATATCATTCACTAGGTGAACACATACATTATATCATTCACTAGGTGAACACATACATTATATCATTCACTAGGTGAACACATACATTATACCATTCACTAGGTGAACACATACAGAATACCATTCACTAGGTCAACACATACATTATATCATTCACTAGGTGAACACATACATTATATCATTCACTAGGTGAACACATACATTATACCATTCACTAGGTGAACACATACAGAATACCATTCACTAGGTAAACACATACATTATATCATTCACTAGGTGAACACATACATTATACCATTCACTAGGTGAACACATACATTATACCATTCACTAGGTGAACACATACAGAATACCATTCACTAGGTAAACACATACATTATATCATTCACTAGGTGAACACATGCAGAATACCATTCACTAGGTAAACACATACATTATATCATTCACTAGGTGAACACATACATTATACCATTCACTAGGTGAACACATACAGAATACCATTCACTAGGTAAACACATACATTATATCATTCACTAGGTGAACACATACATTATACCATTCACTAGGTGAACACATACAGAATACCATTCACTAGGTAAACACAGATATTATATCATTCACTAGGTAAACACAGACATTATATCATTCACTAGGTGAACACATACAGAATACCATTCACTAGCTAAACACATACATTATATCATTCACTAGGTGAACACATACATTATATCATTCACTAGGTGAACACATACATTATATCATTCACTAGGTGAACACATACATTATACCATTCACTAGGTGAACACAGACATTATACCATTCACTAGGTGAACACAGACATTATACAATTCACTAAGTTAACACATACATTATACCATTCACTAGGTGAACACATACATTATATCATTCACTAGGTGAACACATACAGTATACCATTCACTAGGTGAACACAGACATTATACAATTCACTAAGTTAACACATACATTATACCATTCACTAGCTAAACAGAGACATTATACCATTCACTAGGTGAACACATACATTATATCATTCACTAGCTAAACACAGACATTATACCATTCACTAGGTGAACACATACAGAATACTATTCACTAGCTAAACACATACATTATACCATTCACTAGGTGAACACATACAGAATATCATTCACTAGCTAAACACATACATTATACCATTCACTAGGTAAACACATACAGTATACCATTCACTAGGTAAACACATACATTATACCATTCACTAGGTAAACACATACAGTATACCATTCACTAGGTAAACACATACAGTATACCATTCACTAGGTGAACACCTACAGTATACCATTCACTAGGTGAACACATACATTATACCATTCACTAGGTAAACACATACAGAATACCATTCACTAGGTGAACACATACATTATATCATTCACTAGGTGAACACATACATTATACCATTCACTAGGTGAACACATACAGAATACCATTCACTAGGTAAACACATACATTATATCATTCACTAGGTGAACACATACATTATATCATTCACTAGGTGAACACATACAGTATACCATTCACTTGGTGAACACATACAGTATACCATTCACTAGGTGAACACATACAGAATACCATTCACTAGGTAAACACATACATTATATCATTCACTAGGTGAACACATACATTATATCATTCACTAGGTGAACACATACAGTATACCATTCACTAGGTGAACACATACAGTATACCATTCACTAGCTAAACACATACAGTATACCATTCACTAGGTGAACACATACAGAATACCATTCACTAGGTAAACACATACATTATATCATTCACTAGGTGAACACATACATTATATCATTCACTAGGTGAACACATACAGTATACCATTCACTAGGTGAACACATACATTATACCATTCACTAGCTAAACAGAGACATTATACCATTCACTAGGTGAACACATACATTATATCATTCACTAGCTAAACACAGACATTATACCATTCACTAGGTGAACACATACAGAATACTATTCACAAGGTAAACACATACATTATATCATTCACTAGGTGAACACATACATTATATCATTCACTAGGTGAACACATACAGTATACCATTCACTAGGTGAACACATACAGTATACCATTTACTAGGTGAACACAGACATTATACAATTCACTAAGTTAACACATACATTATACCATTCACTAGCTAAACAGAGACATTATACCATTCACTAGGTGAACACATACATTATATCATTCACTAGGTGAACACAGACATTATACAATTCACTAAGTTAACACATACATTATACCATTCACTAGCTAAACAGAGACATTATACCATTCACTAGGTGAACACATACATTATATCATTCACTAGGTGAACACAGACATTATACAATTCACTAAGTTAACACATACATTATACCATTCACTAGCTAAACAGAGACATTATACCATTCACTAGGTGAACACATACATTATATCATTCACTAGCTAAACACAGACATTATATCATTCACTAGGTGAACACATACATTATACCATTCACTAGGTAAACACATACATTATACCATTCACTAGGTGAACACATACATTATATAATTCACTAGGTGAACACATACATTATATCATTCACTAGGTGAACACATACATTATACCATTCACTAGGTAAACACATACATTATACCATTCACTCGGTAAACACATACAGTATACCATTCACTCGGTAAACACATACATTATATCATTCACTAGGTGAACACATACAGAATACCATTCACTAGGTAAACACATACATTATATCATTCACTAGGTGAACACATACATTATATCATTCACTAGGTGAACACATACAGTATACCATTCACTAGGTGAACACATACAGTATACCATTCACTAGGTGAACACAGACATTATACAATTCACTAAGTTAACACATACATTATACCATTCACTAGCTAAACAGAGACATTATACCATTCACTAGGTGAACACATACATTATATCATTCACTAGCTAAACACAGACATTATACCATTCACTAGGTGAACACATACAGAATACTATTCACAAGGTAAACACATACATTATATCATTCACTAGGTGAACACATACATTATATCATTCACTAGGTGAACACATACATTATATCATTCACTAGCTAAACACATACATTATACCATTCACTAGGTGAACACATACAGAATATCATTCACTAGCTAAACACATACATTATACCATTCACTAGGTGAACACATACAGAATATCATTCACTAGGTGAACACATACATTATACCATTCACTAGGTAAACACATACAGTATACCATTCACTTGGTAAACACATACATTATACCATTCACTAGGTAAACACATACAGTATACCATTCACTAGGTAAACACATACAGTATACCATTCACTAGGTGAACACCTACAGTATACCATTCACTAGGTGAACACATACATTATATAATTCACTAGGTGAACACATACATTATACCATTCACTAGGTGAACACATACAGTATACCATTCACTAGGTGAACACATACATTATACCATTCACTAGCTAAACAGAGACATTATACCATTCACTAGGTGAACACATACATTATATCATTCACTAGCTAAACACATACAGTATACCATTCACTAGGTGAACACATACAGTATACCATTCACTAGGTGAACACAGACATTATACCATTCACTAGGTTAACACATACATTATACCATTCACTAGCTAAACACATACAGAATACCATTCACTAGGTGAACACATACATTATACCATTCACTCGGTAAACACATACAGTATACCATTCACTAGGTAAACACATACATTATACCATTCACTAGGTAAACACATACATTATACCATTCACTCGGTAAACACATACAGTATACCATTCACTAGGTAAACACATACAGTATACCATTCACTAGGTAAACACATACAGTATACCATTCACTAGGTAAACACATACATTATACCATTCACTAGGTAAACACATACAGTATACCATTCACTAGGTAAACACATACATTATACCATTCCCTCGGTAAACACATACAGTATACCATTCACTAGGTGAACACATACATTATACCATTCACTCGGTAAACACATACAGTATACCATTCACTAGGTAAACACATACATTATACCATTCACTAGGTAAACACATACATTATACCATTCACTAGGTTAACACATACAGAATACCATTCACTAGGTTAACACATACATTATACCATTCACTAGGTAAACACATACAGTATACCATTCACTAGGTGAACACATACATTATACCATTCACTAGGTGAACACATACAGTATACCATTCACTAGGTGAACACATACAGAATACCATTCACTAGGTAAACACATACATTATATCATTCACTAGGTGAACACATACATTATATCATTCACTAGGTGAACACATACAGTATACCATTCACTAGGTGAACACATACAGTATACCATTCACTAGCTAAACACATACAGTATACCATTCACTAGGTGAACACATACAGAATACCATTCACTAGGTAAACACATACATTATATCATTCACTAGGTGAACACATACATTATATCATTCACTAGGTGAACACATACAGTATACCATTCACTAGGTGAACACATACATTATACCATTCACTAGCTAAACAGAGACATTATACCATTCACTAGGTGAACACATACAGAATATCATTCACTAGCTAAACACAGACATTATATCATTCACTAGGTAAACACATACATTATACCATTCACTAGCTAAACAGAGACATTATACCATTCACTAGGTGAACACATACATTATATCATTCACTAGCTAAACACAGACATTATACCATTCACTAGGTGAACACATACAGAATACTATTCACAAGGTAAACACATACATTATATCATTCACTAGGTGAACACATACATTATATCATTCACTAGGTGAACACATACAGTATACCATTCACTAGGTGAACACATACAGTATACCATTTACTAGGTGAACACAGACATTATACAATTCACTAAGTTAACACATACATTATACCATTCACTAGCTAAACAGAGACATTATACCATTCACTAGGTGAACACATACATTATATCATTCACTAGGTGAACACAGACATTATACAATTCACTAAGTTAACACATACATTATACCATTCACTAGCTAAACAGAGACATTATACCATTCACTAGGTGAACACATACATTATATCATTCACTAGGTGAACACAGACATTATACAATTCACTAAGTTAACACATACATTATACCATTCACTAGCTAAACAGAGACATTATACCATTCACTAGGTGAACACATACATTATATCATTCACTAGCTGAACACAGACATTATATCATTCACTAGGTGAACACATACATTATACCATTCACTAGGTAAACACATACATTATACCATTCACTAGGTGAACACATACATTATATAATTCACTAGGTGAACACATACATTATATCATTCACTAGGTGAACACATACATTATACCATTCACTAGGTGAACACATACAGAATACCATTCACTAGGTAAACACATACATTATATCATTCACTAGGTGAACACATACATTATATCATTCACTAGGTGAACACATACAGTATACCATTCACTAGGTGAACACATACAGTATACCATTCACTAGGTGAACACAGACATTATACAATTCACTAAGTTAACACATACATTATACCATTCACTAGCTAAACAGAGACATTATACCATTCACTAGGTGAACACATACATTATATCATTCACTAGCTAAACACAGACATTATACCATTCACTAGGTGAACACATACAGAATACTATTCACAAGGTAAACACATACATTATATCATTCACTAGGTGAACACATACATTATATCATTCACTAGGTGAACACATACATTATATCATTCACTAGCTAAACACATACATTATACCATTCACTAGGTGAACACATACAGAATATCATTCACTAGCTAAACACATACATTATACCATTCACTAGGTGAACACATACAGAATATCATTCACTAGGTGAACACATACATTATACCATTCACTAGGTAAACACATACAGTATACCATTCACTTGGTAAACACATACATTATACCATTCACTAGGTAAACACATACAGTATACCATTCACTAGGTAAACACATACAGTATACCATTCACTAGGTGAACACCTACAGTATACCATTCACTAGGTGAACACATACATTATATAATTCACTAGGTGAACACATACATTATACCATTCACTAGGTGAACACATACAGTATACCATTCACTAGGTGAACACATACATTATACCATTCACTAGCTAAACAGAGACATTATACCATTCACTAGGTGAACACATACATTATATCATTCACTAGCTAAACACATACAGTATACCATTCACTAGGTGAACACATACAGTATACCATTCACTAGGTGAACACAGACATTATACCATTCACTAGGTTAACACATACATTATACCATTCACTAGCTAAACACATACAGAATACCATTCACTAGGTGAACACATACATTATACCATTCACTCGGTAAACACATACAGTATACCATTCACTAGGTAAACACATACATTATACCATTCACTAGGTAAACACATACATTATACCATTCACTCGGTAAACACATACAGTATACCATTCACTAGGTAAACACATACAGTATACCATTCACTAGGTAAACACATACAGTATACCATTCACTAGGTAAACACATACATTATACCATTCACTAGGTAAACACATACAGTATACCATTCACTAGGTAAACACATACATTATACCATTCCCTCGGTAAACACATACAGTATACCATTCACTAGGTGAACACATACATTATACCATTCACTCGGTAAACACATACAGTATACCATTCACTAGGTAAACACATACATTATACCATTCACTAGGTAAACACATACATTATACCATTCACTAGGTTAACACATACAGAATACCATTCACTAGGTTAACACATACATTATACCATTCACTAGGTAAACACATACAGTATACCATTCACTAGCTAAACACAGACATTATACCATTCACTAGCTAAACACATACAGTATACCATTCACTAGGTAAACACATACAGTATACCATTCACTCGGTAAACACATACAGAATACCATTCACTAGGTAAACAAATACATTATACCATTCACTAGGTAAACAAATACATTATTCCATTCACTAGCTAAACAAATACATTATACCACTCACTAGCTAAACACATACATTATATCATTCACTAGCGAAACAGAGACATTATATCATTCACTAGGTGAACACATACATTATACCATTCACTAGCTAAACACAGACATTATACCATTCACTAGGTAAACACATACAGTATACCATTCATTAGCTAAACACAGACATTATACCATTCACTAGCTAAACACAGACATTATACCATTCACTAGCTAAACACATACATTATACCATTCACTAGCTAAACACAGACACTATACCATTCACTAGCTAAACACATACATTATACCATTCACTAGCTAAACACAGACATTATACCATTCACTAGGTAAACACATACATTATACCATTCACTAGGTAAACACATACATTATATCATTCACTAGGTGAACACATACATTATACCATTCACTAGCTAAACACAGACATTATACCATTCACTAGCTAAACACAGACATTATACCATTCACTAGCTAAACACAGACATTATACCATTCACTAGGTAAACACATACATTATACCATTCACTAGGTAAACACATACATTATACCATTCACTAGCTAAACACATACATTATACCATTCACTAGCTAAACACAGACATTATACCATTCACTAGCTAAACACATACATTATACCATTCACTAGCTAAACACAGACATTATACCATTCACTAGGTAAACACATACAGAATACCATTCACTAGCTAAACACATACATTATACCATTCACTAGCTAAACAAATACATTATACCATTCACTAGCTAAACACATACAGAATACCATTCACTAGCTAAACACATACATTATACCATTCACTAGCTAAACAAATACATTATACCATTCACTAGCTAAACACATACAGAATACCATTCACTAGCTAAACACAGACATTATACCATTCACTAGCGAAACACAGACATTATATCATTCACTAGGTAAACACATTTATTATACCATTCACTAGCTAAACACAGACATTATACCATTCACTCGGTAAACACATACATTATACCATTCACTAGGTGAACACATACATTATATCATTCACTCGGTAAACACATACATTATACCATTCACTCGGTAAACACATACAGTATACCATTCACTCGGTAAACACATACAGTATACCATTCACTCGGTAAACACATACAGTATACCATTCACTCGGTAAACACATACATTATACCATTCACTAGGTAAACACATACATTATACCATTCACTCGGTAAACACATACAGTATACCATTCACTCGGTAAACACATACAGTATACCATTCACTAGGTAAACACATACATTATACCATTCACTAGGTAAACACATACATTATACCATTCACTCGGTAAACACATACAGAATACCATTCACTAGGTTAACACATACATTATACCATTCACTCGGTAAACACATACAGAATACCATTCACTAGGTTAACACATACATTATACCACTCACTAGCTAAACACATACAGTATACCATTCACTAGGTAAACACATACATTATACCATTCACTAGGTAAACACATACATTATACCATTCACTAGGTTAACACATACAGAATACCATTCACTAGGTTAACACATACATTATACCATTCACTAGGTAAACACATACAGTATACCATTCACTAGCTAAACACAGACATTATACCATTCACTAGCTAAACACATACAGTATACCATTCACTAGGTAAACACATACAGTATACCATTCACTCGGTAAACACATACAGAATACCATTCACTAGGTAAACAAATACATTATACCATTCACTAGGTAAACAAATACATTATACCATTCACTAGCTAAACAAATACATTATACCACTCACTAGCTAAACACATACATTATATCATTCACTAGCGAAACAGAGACATTATATCATTCACTAGGTGAACACATACATTATACCATTCACTAGCTAAACACAGACATTATACCATTCACTAGGTAAACACATACAGTATACCATTCATTAGCTAAACACAGACATTATACCATTCACTAGCTAAACACAGACATTATACCATTCACTAGCTAAACACATACATTATACCATTCACTAGCTAAACACAGACACTATACCATTCACTAGCTAAACACATACATTATACCATTCACTAGCTAAACACAGACATTATACCATTCACTAGGTAAACACATACATTATACCATTCACTAGGTAAACACATACATTATATCATTCACTAGGTGAACACATACATTATACCATTCACTAGCTAAACACAGACATTATACCATTCACTAGCTAAACACAGACATTATACCATTCACTAGCTAAACACAGACATTATACCATTCACTAGGTAAACACATACATTATACCATTCACTAGGTAAACACATACATTATACCATTCACTAGCTAAACACATACATTATACCATTCACTAGCTAAACACAGACATTATACCATTCACTAGCTAAACACATACATTATACCATTCACTAGCTAAACACAGACATTATACCATTCACTAGGTAAACACATACAGAATACCATTCACTAGCTAAACACATACATTATACCATTCACTAGCTAAACAAATACATTATACCATTCACTAGCTAAACACATACAGAATACCATTCACTAGCTAAACACATACATTATACCATTCACTAGCTAAACAAATACATTATACCATTCACTAGCTAAACACATACAGAATACCATTCACTAGCTAAACACAGACATTATACCATTCACTAGCGAAACACAGACATTATATCATTCACTAGGTAAACACATTTATTATACCATTCACTAGCTAAACACAGACATTATACCATTCACTCGGTAAACACATACATTATACCATTCACTAGGTGAACACATACATTATATCATTCACTCGGTAAACACATACATTATACCATTCACTCGGTAAACACATACAGTATACCATTCACTCGGTAAACACATACAGTATACCATTCACTCGGTAAACACATACAGTATACCATTCACTCGGTAAACACATACATTATACCATTCACTAGGTAAACACATACATTATACCATTCACTCGGTAAACACATACAGTATACCATTCACTCGGTAAACACATACAGTATACCATTCACTAGGTAAACACATACATTATACCATTCACTAGGTAAACACATACATTATACCATTCACTCGGTAAACACATACAGAATACCATTCACTAGGTTAACACATACATTATACCATTCACTCGGTAAACACATACAGAATACCATTCACTAGGTTAACACATACATTATACCACTCACTAGCTAAACACATACAGTATACCATTCACTAGCTAAACAAATACATTATACCATTCACTAGGTAAACACGTACATTATACCATTCACTAGCGAAACACAGACATTATACCACTCACTAGCTAAACACATACAGTATACCATTCACAAGCTAAACACAGACATTATACCATTCACTAGGTAAACACATACATTATACCATTCACTAGCGAAACACAGACATTATACCATTCACTAGGTAAACACATTTATTATACCATTCACTAGCTAAACACAGACATTATACCATTCACTAGGTGAACACATACATTATACCATTCACTAGGTAAACACATACATTATACCATTCACTAGGTAAACACATACATTATACCATTCACTAGCTAAACACAGACATTATACCATTCACTAGGTAAACACATACATTATACCATTCACTAGGTAAACACATACATTATATCATTCACTAGGTGAACACATACTTTATACCATTCACTAGCTAAACACAGACATTATACCATTCACTAGCTAAACACAGACATTATACCATTCACTAGCTAAACACAGACATTATACCATTCACTAGGTAAACACATACATTATACCATTCACTAGGTAAACACATACATTATACCATTGACTAGCTAAACACATACATTATACCATTCACTAGCTAAACACAGACATTATACCATTCACTAGCTAAACACATACATTATACCATTCACTAGCTAAACACAGACATTATACCATTCACTAGGTAAACACATACATTATACCATTCACTAGGTTAACACATACAGAATACCATTCACTAGGTTAATTAACACATACATTATACCATTCACTAGGTAAACACATACAGTATACCATTCACTAGCTAAACACAGACATTATACCATTCACTAGCTAAACACATACAGTATACCATTCACTAGGTAAACACATACAGTATACCATTCACTCGGTAAACACATACAGAATACCATTCACTAGGTAAACAAATACATTATACCATTCACTAGGTAAACAAATACATTATACCATTCACTAGCTAAACAAATACATTATACCACTCACTAGCTAAACACATACATTATATCATTCACTAGCGAAACAGAGACATTATATCATTCACTAGGTGAACACATACATTATACCATTCACTAGCTAAACACAGACATTATACCATTCACTAGGTAAACACATACAGTATACCATTCATTAGCTAAACACAGACATTATACCATTCACTAGCTAAACACAGACATTATACCATTCACTAGCTAAACACATACATTATACCATTCACTAGCTAAACACAGACACTATACCATTCACTAGCTAAACACATACATTATACCATTCACTAGCTAAACACAGACATTATACCATTCACTAGGTAAACACATACATTATACCATTCACTAGGTAAACACATACATTATATCATTCACTAGGTGAACACATACATTATACCATTCACTAGCTAAACACAGACATTATACCATTCACTAGCTAAACACAGACATTATACCATTCACTAGCTAAACACAGACATTATACCATTCACTAGGTAAACACATACATTATACCATTCACTAGGTAAACACATACATTATACCATTCACTAGCTAAACACATACATTATACCATTCACTAGCTAAACACAGACATTATACCATTCACTAGCTAAACACATACATTATACCATTCACTAGCTAAACACAGACATTATACCATTCACTAGGTAAACACATACAGAATACCATTCACTAGCTAAACACATACATTATACCATTCACTAGCTAAACAAATACATTATACCATTCACTAGCTAAACACATACAGAATACCATTCACTAGCTAAACACATACATTATACCATTCACTAGCTAAACAAATACATTATACCATTCACTAGCTAAACACATACAGAATACCATTCACTAGCTAAACACAGACATTATACCATTCACTAGCGAAACACAGACATTATATCATTCACTAGGTAAACACATTTATTATACCATTCACTAGCTAAACACAGACATTATACCATTCACTCGGTAAACACATACATTATACCATTCACTAGGTGAACACATACATTATATCATTCACTCGGTAAACACATACATTATACCATTCACTCGGTAAACACATACAGTATACCATTCACTCGGTAAACACATACAGTATACCATTCACTCGGTAAACACATACAGTATACCATTCACTCGGTAAACACATACATTATACCATTCACTAGGTAAACACATACATTATACCATTCACTCGGTAAACACATACAGTATACCATTCACTCGGTAAACACATACAGTATACCATTCACTAGGTAAACACATACATTATACCATTCACTAGGTAAACACATACATTATACCATTCACTCGGTAAACACATACAGAATACCATTCACTAGGTTAACACATACATTATACCATTCACTCGGTAAACACATACAGAATACCATTCACTAGGTTAACACATACATTATACCACTCACTAGCTAAACACATACAGTATACCATTCACTAGCTAAACAAATACATTATACCATTCACTAGGTAAACACGTACATTATACCATTCACTAGCGAAACACAGACATTATACAACTCACTAGCTAAACACATACAGTATACCATTCACAAGCTAAACACAGACATTATACCATTCACTAGGTAAACACATACATTATACCATTCACTAGCGAAACACAGACATTATACCATTCACTAGGTAAACACATTTATTATACCATTCACTAGCTAAACACAGACATTATACCATTCACTAGGTGAACACATACATTATACCATTCACTAGGTAAACACATACATTATACCATTCACTAGGTAAACAAATACAGAATACCATTCACTAGCTAAACACATACATTATACCATTCACTAGCTAAACAAATACATTATACCATTCACTAGCTAAACACATACAGAATACCATTCACTAGCTAAACACATACATTATACCATTCACTAGCTAAACAAATACATTATACCATTCACTAGCTAAACACATACAGAATACCATTCACTAGCTAAACACATACATTATACCATTCACTAGCTAAACAAATACATTATACCATTCACTAGCTAAACACATACAGAATACCATTCACTAGCTAAACACAGACATTATACCATTCACTAGCGAAACACAGACATTATATCATTCACTAGGTAAACACATTTATTATACCATTCACTAGCTAAACACAGACATTATACCATTCACTCGGTAAACACATACATTATACCATTCACTAGGTGAACACATACATTATATCATTCACTCGGTAAACACATACATTATACCATTCACTCGGTAAACACATACAGTATACCATTCACTCGGTAAACACATACAGTATACCATTCACTCGGTAAACACATACAGTATACCATTCACTAGGTAAACACATACATTATACCATTCACTAGGTAAACACATACATTATACCATTCACTCGGTAAACACATACAGTATACCATTCACTCGGTAAACACATACAGAATACCATTCACTAGGTTAACACATACATTATACCATTCACTCGGTAAACACATACAGAATACCATTCACTAGGTTAACACATACATTATACCACTCACTAGCTAAACACATACAGTATACCATTCACTAGCTAAACAAATACATTATACCATTCACTAGGTAAACACATACATTATACCATTCACTAGCGAAACACAGACATTATACCACTCACTAGCTAAACACATACAGTATACCATTCACTAGCTAAACACAGACATTATACCATTCACTAGGTAAACACATACATTATACCATTCACTAGCGAAACACAGACATAATACCATTCACTAGGTAAACACATTTATTATACCATTCACTAGCTAAACACAGACATTATACCATTCACTAGGTGAACACATACATTATACCATTCACTAGGTAAACACATACATTATATCATTCACTAGGTGAACACATACATTATACCATTCACTAGCTAAACACAAACATTATACCATTCACTAGCTAAACACAGACATTATACCATTCACTAGGTAAACACAGACATTATACCATTCACTAGGTAAACACATACATTATACCATTCACTAGGTAAACACATACATTATACCATTCACTAGCTAAACACATACATTATACCATTCACTAGCTAAACACAGACATTATACCATTCACTAGCTAAACACATACATTATACCATTCACTAGCTAAACACAGACATTATACCATTCACTAGGTAAACACATACATTATACCATTCACTAGGTGAACACATACATTATACCATTCACTAGCTAAACACAGACATTATACCATTCACTAGCTAAACACATACAGAATACCATTCACTAGCTAAACACATACATTATACCATTCACTAGCTAAACAAATACATTATACCATTCACTAGCTAAACACATACAGAATACCATTCACTAGCTAAACACATACATTATACCATTCACTAGCTAAACAAATACATTATACCATTCACTAGCTAAACACATACAGAATACCATTCACTAGCTAAACACAGACATTATACCATTCACTAGCGAAACACAGACATTATATCATTCACTAGGTAAACACATTTATTATACCATTCACTAGCTAAACACAGACATTATACCATTCACTCGGTAAACACATACATTATATCATTCACTAGGTAAACACATACATTATATCATTCACTCGGTAAACACATACATTATACCATTCACTAGGTGAACACATACATTATACCATTCACTAGGTGAACACATACATTATATCATTCACTCGGTAAACACATACATTATACCATTCACTCGGTAAACACATACAGTATACCATTCACTCGGTAAACACATACAGTATACCATTCACTCGGTAAACACATACAGTATACCATTCACTAGGTAAACACATACATTATACCATTCACTAGGTAAACACATACATTATACCATTCACTCGGTAAACACATACAGTATACCATTCACTCGGTAAACACATACAGTATACCATTCACTAGGTAAACACATACATTATACCATTCACTAGGTAAACACATACATTATACCATTCACTCGGTAAACACATACAGAATACCATTCACTAGGTTAACACATACATTATACCATTCACTCGGTAAACACATACAGAATACCATTCACTAGGTTAACACATACATTATACCACTCACTAGCTAAACACATACAGTATACCATTCACTAGCTAAACAAATACATTATACCATTCACTAGGTAAACACATACATTATACCATTCACTAGCGAAACACAGACATTATACCACTCACTAGCTAAACACATACAGTATACCATTCACTAGCTAAATACAGACATTATACCATTCACTAGGTAAACACATACATTATACCATTCACTAGCGAAACACAGACATTATACCATTCACTAGGTAAACACATTTATTATACCATTCACTAGCTAAACACAGACATTATACCATTCACTAGGTGAACACATACATTATACCATTCACTAGGTAAACACATACATTATACCATTCACTAGGTAAACACATACAGTATACCATTCACTCGGTAAACACATACAGTATACCATTCACTAGGTAAACACATACAGTATACCATTCACTAGGTAAACACATACATTATACCATTCACTAGGTAAACACATACAGTATACCATTCACTCGGTAAACACATACATTATACCATTCACTCGGTAAACACATACATTATACCATTCACTAGGTAAACACAGACAGCTTTCAGTGTGGTGTACTCTCTGACACGCAATGCTGGCAAGAATATTGGTATTTTGGTGTGGTCTTTCAATGTCAGGTCCTTAAAGTCATTGCTCAAAACCCAAAGCTAGTTCTCTACAAGGATCTTTGAAGCAATCTGTTTTTAGAGGGTAACTCTAAACTCTTTAGCGGGTAACTCTAAAAGGGGTTCATTTTGTTTTGATAGGTGCCAGCGTTTTACGAAACACTCTCAATGGACTACAATGCCTTGTTTTCTCACAGGTTATTACAATAGAGACAGTTTCTCATTTGTTGACAGTGGAAGGGGCTTAGATGGTTGAGAAAGATGACTCTTGGTGTTTTCCGTGCTGTCAGTGCAGTCGCTGGCTTTCTCAGGTCTAAATATTTATGAGAGCAGATGGAAAGATTATCATAGAGACAGTTTCATTGCCTTCCCTCATCGAGGCCAATCAACTAACAGTCTACAAAAGACGTTGAAATACATCCTTATATAGGAAGTTATTAAAGTATTGCAAAGGATTTTAAACCTTAATTTGAAACTGTTTGCCCTGAGCTTTGTGTGTGTAAACAAATGCCAATGAAATTAACAAACAATTCAGTTTGAGTTATAGCAGAGACATATTTCATCCTCAGGTCACTAGAAAATAATGTTTTGTTTATGTTTAAAAAGTCTATCTAATGTAATATACGCAATAATAAAGTTAAGCCTGGTGTTTCCAATAGCATTACTGCATTTCCATTGGACTTACAGAGGATTTTAAGTCAATTTGACTGAAGTGTAAGGTCAATGGACTGGGAAGGAGAACAATCGACTGACCATTGGTTGATGCCAAAGATTTCCACTCCACTTTGGTCATTAATGTTCATTTGTAAATGATGAAAGCAGCCACGCTGGGAATGGACAGCGAAGGCCCTGGTGGACTCCGGGGAACCTAGCTGTCATATTGAATCAAGACCTCAGTTCGTTGGACATTCAGCAGGTCCAAGTATGGACGGGAAAGCTTTACTTATGTCAGAGAGGCAAAGCATTGCTTTAGCATGTCTTCTGAAAGGCAAGGAAGGATGTGATTAAGCATCACTTCCCTTAGAGAGCAAGCAGAATAATCTGAGGATGCCCAGATTGTGTCTTAAGAAATACACTTGATGTTGGGGTCAAGGTGAGCCCAATTGCAGGCCTCCAGAAATCTTCTTCTGGTCAGGGGAGTCACTGCAAACTCAGCTGCCCTCCACTCTGAAAGTCATATGCAGTCATGGAAGTGATGAAAGTCCTGGCCAAAATCCCCTTGGACCAAATAGTCGGAAAAATATCTGACATTAATATGTTTATGATGGATTAAAGCAAGTACCATCTGAATTTATTCTTTTGTTATTGCTTGAAACTACTAACAACACTGCTCTCCAGATGTTTGAATAGGTTCTTGGAATCATGAGTCAATTTTAAGGGGAAATAATGGTGGTTTTTGCTTGGGAATTGCAACTAGCCTACATGGGAATCAAAACAGTTAATTTAATACAAAAGGCATGATTCACATGTAGTCTAGGTACAAGCCCATCGGTGCTGACAAGTCATCATTCAGATTATAGCAAAGAAAATCTAAATGGAGTATTGTGAGGGCTAGAACTAAAAGAAAGGATGTTAGCAGGCATTTAAACTCTTCCGTCAATAAAAGACCAGTGTCTTTCTGAGGGAATCTCTCAAACCATTTCTGTAGATAAGCTCGTAAAGGTACCACCGAGGTCCTATTAGCCAAAATGTTGATGGAAACCACATGGCACACAAAAGCTCCCATTCAAATCACAGGTGGACAACAGAAAGTGGGTCAATCTCCTCTCACAGTCTCGTTTCTCAAAACGTGACCGTTAACGATGAAAGAAAAACGGCCTAAATGTTTGCATAGCCAAACCGGACTGTTCTTAATCGACACATAAAAATCTTTCCTCTGTTTTAGTAGTCTTTTTAAAATCACATTTTATTGGTCACACACATATTTAGCAGATGTTATTGTGGGTGTAGCGAAATTCTTGTGTTCCTAGCTCTAACAGTACAGTAGTAACCAACCATTTTTAGGCCCCATTCCCCTCCTTTCCAATGTTCAAGTTGAACACTCTTTTACCAATTGTCTGTTTACCTTACATTCCAACGGTTGCTCAGTATTATATGGGTTTACAAAAACAATTGCACATAAAGTAATGATTGATGTAAGTGTTATAGAGCGAATTACCCAGTTATAGGCTTGTCTTGGTTAAAAAAAAATATCAAAGCATTCAACCTTTTTAAGTTTAATTTAGTTCAAATGTAGACAATTGACTTCTGTATACATTTTTGCTATGTAGGTGTTGAAACTAGGTTTAAGACAGTACCCTTCTTTTCAACGTGGAGCACAGTGGTTTTATTGTGAGCTGAGAGGCGGCATCCAAGTTGCCAAGGGTGTCATGCACCCAAAATATCTGAGGGGGCACAAAGTAGGTTGGGAGGGTCTGTAAGCAGTGGTGGGAAAAGTTCTTAGTATATTTAAAACCAGATACTTTTAGACTTTTACTCAAGTAGAATTTTACCCGGTGACTGTTACTTTTACTTAAGTAATTTTCAAAGTTATCTTTACTTTTACTGGTACAGTGGTAGAAAAAGTACTCAAATGTCATAATGTTATTTGAGTAAAAGTAAAATTAAATTCTATACATCAAATTCCTTATATTCCTTATATTACCATTTGGCACGATTGGGAGACCGGGAGCAGTCGAACCGGCAGAGGCGTGGGAGCCCGACAAACCAGCTGTGGCGTGGGAGCCTGATGGGCCAGCTGAAGCAGGACGTGGGGTGGGCACCTGCCGAGCCCACTGAGGCAAGACGATCTCTCAAGCCAGCTAAGGCGTGGAAGCCCGACAAGCTAGCTGAAGCATCCCCTGTTCCCTCGGTGA
The DNA here is from genome assembly GCF_013265735.2 of Oncorhynchus mykiss. Lineage (NCBI taxonomy): Eukaryota > Metazoa > Chordata > Actinopteri > Salmoniformes > Salmonidae > Oncorhynchus > Oncorhynchus mykiss. The sequence continues at coordinate 19,207,301 of NC_050571.1, read as the reverse complement.
CGGCACCTGGACCCGACATCACCAACCAAAACTCCCTGATGCTTCTTTTAGTGGTGTCAGCATTCTGTAAGGATCGACGCTGGTAGACGAGAAGCAGATATAAGGAGTGAACATAGCAACGGACATGGAACAGGGCAGGACAGCGTCTAGACATGAACACATAATGACATTAATGCTGACACAGGGAACAAACGGGAGCAGACAGTTATAGACATGGCAATCAACAAAGGGAAGGAATCCAGGTGAGTCTAATGAGTGCGGCTACGCGTAATGATGGTGACAGATGTGCGTAATGAAGGACAGGAAAAATGTAGGGATTAAAAAGTACATATTTTATTTAGGAATGTAGTAAAGTAAAATGTGTCAGTAAAATATAAATAGCAAAGTAAAGATACCACAAAAACTACTTAAATAGTAGTCCATAAGTTGGATCATTTTTGGATCATTTTTCATTTTTCAAACACCTGAAAGACGTTTTTCTTGCAATCTAAAAACATAGTCGTTATGCTTAATTCTATGTAAAAAATAAGTTTATTTTTCTGCCTATCTAAGCATATCTCTGACCGATGTTTCTTCTTATTTTTTAAGAAACTAAATATGCTTCTCTGCAACTCTGTTAAAATCTGGGTCAAAATTGAAAGGAATGTGAGTCTTATTCAGTACATTTAGATATTGCTTGCTTTTCAAAGTCTACCAACCTTACCATTAGCCATGCCAGCTAAGACAGTTAGACAAGCGAGCTACTCTAACTTGATTGATAGCCTGAAATGGCTTCTTGGTATATGTGTAAATATTTGTATGAACATAACAAGATTCAACAACTGAGACATAAACTGAACAAGTTCCACAGACATGTGACTAACAGAAATTGAATAATGTGTCCCTGAACAAAGGGGGAGTCAAAATCAAAAGTAGCAGTCAGTATCTGCTGTGGCCACCAAGTACTGCAGTGCATCTCCCCCTCATGGACTGCACCAGATTTGCCAGTTCTTGCTGTGAGATGTTACCCCACTCTTCCACCAAGGCACCTGCAAGTTCGCGGACATTACTGGGGGGGAATGACCCTTGCCCTCACCCTCCGATCCAACAGGTCCCAGACATGCTCAATGGGATTGAGATCCGGGCTCTTCGCTGGCCATGGCAGAACACTGACACGTACAGAACGAGCAATATGGCTGGTGGCATTGTCATGCTGGAGGGTCATGTCAGAATGAGCCTGCAAGAAGGGTACCACATGAGGGATGAGCATGTCTTCCCTGTAATGCACAGCGTTGAGATTGCCTGCAATGACAACAAGCTCAGTCCCAATGATGCTGTGACACACCGCCCCAGACCATGACTTGGTGCTGACTTGTTGCACCATCTACAACTACTGTGATTAATATTATTTGACCATGCTGGTCATTTATGAACATTTGAACATCTTGGCCATGTTCTGTTATAATCTCCACCTGGCACAGCCAGAAGAGGACTAGCCACCCCTCATAGCCTGGTTCCTTTCTAGGTTTCTTCCTAGGTTTTGGCCTTTCTAGGGAGTTTTTCCTAGCCACCGTGCTTCTATGCCTGTAATGCTTGCTGTTTGGGGTTTTAGGTTGGGTTTCTGTACAGCACTTTGATATATCAGCTGATGTAAGAAGGGCTATATAAATACATTGATTTGATTTGATGACGGACCTCCACCTCCAAATCGATCCCGCTCCAGAGTACAGGCCTCGGTGTAACACTCATTCCTTTGACGATAAACGTGAATCCGACCATCGCCCCTGGTGAGACAAAACCGCAACTCGTCAGTGAAGAGCACTTTTTGCCAGTCCTGTCTGGTCCAGCGACAATGGGTTAGTGCCCATAGGCGATGTTGTTGCCAGTGATGTCTGGTGAAGACCTGCCTTACAACAGGCCTACAAGCCCTCAGTCCAGCCTCTCTCAGCCTATTCCGGACAGTCTGAGTACTGATGGAGGGATTGTGCATTCCTGGTGTAACTCGGGCAGTTGTTGTTGCCATCCTGTTCCTGTCCCGCAGGTGTGACGTTCGGATGTACCGATCCTGCGCAGGTGTTGTTACACGTGGTCTGCCACTGCGATGACGATCAGCTGTCCGTCCTGTCTCCCTGTAGCGTGTCTTAGGCGTCCCACAGTACGGACATTGCAATTTATTGTCCTGGCCACATCTGCAGTCCTCATGCCTCCTTGCAGCATGCCAAAGGCACGTTCACACAGATGAGCAGGGACCCTGGGCCTCTTTCTTTTGGTGTTTTTCAGAGTCAGTAGAAAGGCCTCTTTCGTGTCCTAAGTTTTCATAACTGTGACCTTAATTTCCTTCCGTCTGTAAGTGTCTTAACGACCATTCCATAGGTGCATGTTCATTAATTGTTTATGGTTCATTGAACAAGCATGGGAAACAGTGTTTAAACCCTTTACATTGAAGATCTGTGAAGTTATTTGGAGTTTTACGAATTATCTTTGAAAGACAGGGTCCAGAAATAGGGACGTTTTGTTGAGTTTAGTTGTGAGGTTGTGAGATTGGGAACCTATCTGGGCTGCTAAGGCCAACTTCATCAATTTGATAAGTGGACAACAAAAAAAGCAAAAGAAAAATCTTTACTGGACCAGTCTGAGGCGGCACGTGCCTCTGTTCCCCCTATGGGCTTGACGCCTCTGCAAGTGAGCATATTCTCCTGCTCCTGTACAATGTGCCGGCTAAACTAAACCACTTCTCACAATAGTTTTGGTTATACTTGTAATAATGCCACAACCCACTTTGGCATGCAAAAACCCAACACTGCATATGGATCTATAACCCAGTGTGGAGAGAACACTTTCCATTTAATGTCTTGTATATTTCTCTTTCTCTCTGCCCCAACTCAACCAACTGCAGCTCTGTTCAGAGAGAGCTGGGAGGAAGTCTGGGAATCCTGTCAGGCAGCGTCTCAGTCACCGCTTGAACTCATCTGTGAAGGCTGGGCCTACCACGCAGGCAGCTTCTCAGTCACTGCTAATCCATCTGTGAAGGCTGGGCCTACCACGCAGGCAGCTTCTCAGTCACCGCTGAACTCATCTGTGAAGGCTGGGCCTACCACGCAGGCAGCGTCTCAGTCACCGCTGAACTCACCTGTGAAGGCTGGGCCTACCACGCAGGCAGCTTCTCAGTCACCGCTGAACTCATCTGTGATGGCTGGGCCTACCACGCAGGCAGCGTCTCAGTCACCGCTGAACTCACCTGTGAAGGCTGGGCCTACCACGCAGGCAGCTTCTCAGTCACCGCTGAACTCATCTGTGAAGGCTGGGCCTACCACGCAGGCAGCGTCTCAGTCACCGCTGAACTCACCTGTGAAGGCTGGGCCTACCACGCAGGCAGCTTCTCAGTCACTGCTGAACTCATCTGTGAAGGCTGGGCCTACCACGCAGGCAGCTTCTCAGTCACCGCTGAACTCATCTGTGAAGGCTGGGCCTACCACGCAGGCAGCTTCTCAGTCACTGCTGAACTCATCTGTGAAGGCTGGGCCTACCACGCAGGCAGCTTCTCAGTCACGGCTGAACTCATCTGTGAAGGCTGGGCCTACCACGCAGGCAGCGTCTCAGTCACCGCTGAACTCATCTGTGAAGGCTGGGCCTACCACGCAGGCAGCTTCTCAGTCACTGCAAATCCATCTGTGAAGGCTGGGCCTACCACGCTGGCAGCGTCTCAGTCACCGCTGAACTCATCTGTGAAGGCTGGGCCTACCACGCAGGCAGCGTCTCAGTCACCGCTGAACTCATCTGTGAAGGCTGGGCCTACCACGCAGGCAGCGTCTCAGTCACCTCTGAACTCATCTGTGAAGGCTGGGCCTACCACGCAGGCAGCGAACACATCCATATGTTACAAGCACCATATAAATAACAAATTGTGATTTAAGTGTTGAGAGGAGCCAAATGTTTGTTGGACGGCTTGACATTAAAGAGGAAGAACGTCAAGGTAGGAAACCAATCAAGCCTGGACTCCATCTGCTTTTAATGCTCTGAGAGAAACATCTTCCAGCTGCTCTTCAGCCTTTTCCAGGGATTGTAATTTAGAGTGAAAAAAACACACAGCTCTTTCCGTTGTCCATGCCAGCAGCCCAACCCAAGTCTGTTGGGGGAGGGGGGGAATAATATAACTGGCATAATATAACTGGGGATAATATAACTAGATAATATAACTGGCAACTGTTGCCATGTCTTACAGAATATACCATGATTGTTAGTAGTGTAAATTGTTAGCCATAAGTGAGAAATTTGTCAGATTTCATTGTAATTTATATTGACATTCACATATAATTTGTGTTGCTTCAAATAAAATCTAACAACTGAGTTGATTGAGTATGCTACTCAACATGCCTCTTATACACTGAACAAAAATATAACAACATGTAAACTGTTGGTGCCATGTTTCATGAGCTGAAATAAAAGATCCCAGAATGTTTACACACAAAAATATTATTTCTCTAAAAGGTTGTGCACGAATGTGTTTCCATCCCTGTTAGTGATCATTTCTCTTTTGCCAAGATGATCCATCCACATGACAGGTGTGGCATATAAAGAAGCTGAATAAACAGCATAATCATTACACAAGTGCAACTTGTGCTGCGGAGCAATAAAAGGCCACTCTAAAATGTTCCGTTTTGTCAAAACACAATGCCACAGATGTCTTAAGTTTTGAGGGAGTGTGCAATTGGCATGCTGACTGCAGGAATGTCCACCAGAACTTAATTTAAATTTCTCTACCATAAACTGTCTTCGTCATTTTAGAAAAATGTGCAGTCTGTCTAAACCAGCCTCACAACCACAGACCATGTATATGGCGTTGTGTGGGCGAGAAGTTTGCTAATGTCAACGTTGTGAGCAGAGTGCCCCATGGTGGGGGTGTGGTTATGGTATGGGCTGTCATAAGCTACGGACAACGAACTCAATTGCATTTTATTGATTGCATTTTGAATGAACAGAGATACCGTGACGAGATCCTGAGGCCCATTGTTGTGCCATTCACCCGCCGCCATCACCTCATGTTTCAGCATGATAATGCTCAGCCCCAAGTCGCCAGTGGTGGAAAAACTATGCAATTGTCATACTTCAGTAAAAATAAAAATACCTTAACATAAAATGACTCAAGGAGAAGTGAGTCCCCCAGTAAAATACTACTGTGGTAAAGGCCTAAAATAATTTAGTTTTAAATATACTTAAGTATCAAAAGTAAATGTAATTCCTAAAATATATTTAAGTATCAAAAGTAAAAAGTATAAATAATTTCAAATTCCTTATATTAAGCAAAGCAGACAGCACCATTTTCTTGTTTTTGTTAATTTACGGATAGCCAGGGGCACTCCAACATTTAGACATAATTTATAAATGAAGCATTTATGTTTAGTGAGTCCGCTAGATCAGAGGCAAAAGGGATGACCAGGGATGCTCTCTTGATAAGTGTGTGAATTGGACCCTTGTCCTGTCCTGCTAAGCATTCAAAATGTAGCGAGTACTTTTGAGTGTCACGGAAAATGTATGAAGTAAAAATTACATTATTTTCTTTAGGAATGTAGTGAAGTAAAAGTAAAAGATGTCAAAAATATTAATAGTAAAGTATAGATTACAAAAAAAACTACTTAAGTAAAAATACTTTAAAGTACTACTTAAGTACTTTACACCACTGCAAGTCGCAAGAATCTGTAAACAATTCCTGGAAGCTGAAAATGTCTCAGTTCTTCCATGGCCTGCATACTGCATACCAGACATGTCACCCATTGAGCAAGTTTGGGATGCTCTGGATCAACTTGTACAACAGCTTGTTCCAGTTCCGGTCAATATCCAGCAACTTCGCACAGCCATTGAAGAGTGGGACAGCATTCCACAGACCACAATCAACAGCCTGATTAACTCTATGCCAAGGAGCTGTGGCGTGCCGCATGAGGCAAATGGTGGTCACACCCCTACTTTTTTTTATGGTGTCTGTGACCAACAGATGCATATCTGTATTCCCAGTCATGTGAAATCAATAGATTAGCGCCTAATGAATGTATTTAAACTGACTGATTTCCAGATATGAACTGTAACTCAGTAAAGTCTTTGAAATTGTTGCGTTTCTACTTTTGTTCAATATAATTCAGTGCATATCTTTCTACGATCCAACAGATACACATGGAATTAATCAAGATCAGAGGTGTTCATGCAACATGGCTTTTTAAACAAGATGAATATGATTTTATTTCTGTATCCTTGAGACAAATATGTTTTTTGAAAATCTTAAGAATAATCCAGTGGAAATTCAGACAGTTACAATGGCCTTGAACCTTGCATCTATTGTCCCATCTAGTGGAGGTATTTGGTAATGCATCCATTTTCCTCCTATTTGAAAAAGCCTGTCATATCTCATTTTAGTAATCTAATCACACTGTATAGGAGAGCCTAGAAGCCTGGCACACAAGACTGATCATATCAGAACTTGGACAGGATGCCAACGGACAAAGACATCAAATTTGACCTTTCAACAGGGACTTTTATTTATTTTTAAAATAATTCATACAAATGCATACAGTCACAAACATCTCTTTTTGGATATTGATTAACCAAAAATAATGATATTTTGTAATATATAGTATGTATACTGTATATTGCTAACCTACTACTTCACCAGAAGAGAGGCAATGTATGTCTGCTACTAATTGTGCAGCTGGGAGCTGCTTCTCTTCTCAGACACGTTACAATCAAGTCACACTGACACAGGCAAGCAGTACGTCAGGTATGCACAAGACAGGGGGGGGTCTTCTCTCCCAAAATGCACAGTTTTAACATTTATACAGAGGCTGAAGACTACAGAACAACATGCCCCTTAAACTGAAAGAACAAATGGAACTTAAAGTATTTTTGCTAATATTGACCAGAGGCAGGCGGGTAGAAAAACAAAGCACTATGTGGTGTAGAAGAAAAAGAACTAGGGAAACTCCATTTCCTGAGAACCTGTGCAAAAGCTGCCTCTTTTGGGGCTTGTTGGGAAACATATAAAACAAATATTCTATTGTCTTTTTAAAATCGGTTGGTTAGTTTTCACCCTTGTTTTTCTTTTAGACTGCACTACAAATAATTGTTTTCATATTTCTAAAAACTGTACACAAACAGTTACAATCATGTTATAATCAACTACTTCTGCTTTAACAAGAACCCATAGGACACAAACAGACATTCGCCCACGTTACTTGGACAAACTATAGTCTAAACAGTAGGATTGGCTTTAAAGGATATTTTTCTCTTTTCGAATCCACAATATTATTCGGGTTTTTTTTCTACACAAAAAAAAGTTTCAAAAAGACGACCGACTCCACTATGGTTGGACCAGATGAACTGTAATGGACCTCTGTGAGTCTGTCTGTTTCATGGCAGCTGTTTAGAACCCATGATGCTTCAGTTCCATTCCTCTTTGGGGTGATGAAGACCAGGAGAGTTCTATGGTTGGACAGAGAGCTCTGTGGGGCGGGGCTACAACTGGTCGTTGGGGTGCTGATCCCTGTCCAACTCTGATTTGCCTGGCTGGCCCGGCGAGGGGGCGCGAGGGGGGTGGGCGGCGCTGGACAGGCTGTGTGTGATGGGCACGGCACTGGGAACGATCCCCTCTACAGGCGGAGGGAGCCCCCCAGAGGCCAAACTCACAACACCAGGAGGGTATCTGGGAGGAGAGGATGCCCAGAAAATGAGTCACCAGCATCAACAAATAACACCCAACATTTTATTTTGGCCTGTGGCAAAATATGCATACAGTGCCTGTATCTACATGTTATTCTGTACCAACAGTGGATGTATTACCTGTATGCCCCATTGACCTCAGGGTGACTGACAGCAGGAGTCATACTGGCCCAGTGACTAGTCTGGCTTAGGAACTCTTTATTCACACAGTTCTTCAGGCTGTCTGGAATACGACCTGGAAGCAGGAAACAGTCACTGATGAAGCACAATGTGCTTATTGGGGAGTTGTTATTGTGGCTTTGCTGTTGTTTATTAGTGAGAGGGGAGCCTGACAAGAATCCACCCGAGAATACCCATGCTTAGTGTAATGGTGTTACCTGAAATGGCTCGGCGGATCTCCCTGGCTGCCTCCTCTCTCATCTCAATAGAAGCCTGTTCACTGTACCAGGCAGCGTGGGGAGTACAGATGAGGTTTGGAGCATCTTTCAGAGGGCCCTGGTTGAAACTGAGACAGAAGGAACATGGGAATTTATTATTAACATCACTTCAACACAGTATCATATAAATATCAGTAGAATGAAGACAGTAGAAGAATTTAAAGTTAGCTCACCCGAAGGGCTCTGTCTCGTGGACGTCCAGGGCCGCTCCTCGGATCCTCCCCTCTTTCAGGGCCTGTGCCAGGGCTTTCTCCTCCACCAGCCCCCCTCGGGCCGTGTTAACCAGGAACGCACCCTGGCGCATCTACAACACACCATATAAAATATGTAGACAGTGCAGAACACAACTGTAAAGGACATGCTACATTGGTCTTCTTGGTAGATTTAAATCCCCCAGTGCAGTGACATGGATCCAGTAGGCTTCTGTGCGTGAGTGTCTATATATTTCTGTCTGTGTACGTGCATGTGCGTGTCACGGCCCCGACCTGTTTGATGGTAAAGTCGTTGATGAGGTGGTGGTTGTGCTCGTTGAGGCTGCAGTGGAGGGTGACACAGTCGCTGTGGAAGAGCAGGTCCTGGAGGGTGTTGACGCGCTGCAGGCCCAGGGCTCGCTCCACCCCATCAGACAGGTACGGATCGTAGAATATCACATTAAACCCAAAGGCTTTGGCTCTCAGTGCTACAGCCTGGCCAACACGACCTGAGGACAGACAACAACATGGACATTTGAGTAATACCCAGACAAGTAAATAGTTACAGCAAAGAGATACAATAAAGATGAATTCCTTACACATTCACTATGCCTGTTTTGTAACACATCACAGCTCAAAATGGCATACAGAAAAGCCATCGAACTCTACTAAACAAGGCCATATTTAAAGAACCAATTTCTTATTCATTATACCGACCATGTTATCTTCAGCTAACAGCCAGTTGGGCAGTGTAATACAATGTACAGGTGCAGGATCTTAATTTGAGCCAGTTTACTACAGGATTACTAAATAATCCTGCGGCAACAAGAAATGTGAATTATTATGTGGATTATACACTGCTCAAAAAAATAAAGGGAACACTTAAACAACACAATGTAACTCCAAGTCAATCACACTTCTGTGAAATCAAACTGTCCACTTAGGATGCAACACTGATTGACAATAAATGTCCCATGCTGTTGTGCAAATGGAATAGACAACAGGTGGAAATTATAGGCAATTAGCAAGACACCCCCAATAAAGGAGTGGTTCTGCAGGTGGTACCACAGACCACTTCTCAGTTCCTATGCTTCCTGGCTGATGTTTTGGTCACTTTTGAATGCTGGTGGTGCTTTCACTCTAGTGGTAGCATGAGACGGAGTCTACAACCCACACAAGTGGCTCAGGTAGCGCAGCTCATCCAGGATGAGACATCAATGCGAGCTGTGGCAAGAAGGTTCGCTGTGTCTGTCAGCGTAGTGTAAAGAGCATGGAGGCGCTACCAGGAGACAGGCCAGTACATCAGGAGACGTGGAGGAGGCCGTAGGAGGGCAACAACCCAGCAGCAGGACCGCTACCTCCGCCTTTGTGCAAGGAGGAGCACTGCCAGAGCCCTGCAAAATGACCTCCAGCAGGCCACAAATGTGTATGTGTCGGCTCAAACGGTCAGAAACAGAGTCCATGAGGGTGGTATGAGGGCCCAACGTCCACAGGTGGAGGTTGTGCTTACAGCCCAACAACGTGCAGGACGTTTGGCATTTGCCAGAGAACACCAAGATTGGCAATTTCGCCACTGGCGCCCTGTGCTCTTCACAGATGAAAGCAGGTTCACACTGAGCACATGTGACAGACGTGACAGTCTGGAGACGCCGTGGAGAACGTTCTGCTGCCTGCAACATCCTCCAGCATGACCGGTTTGGCGGTGGGTCAGTCATGGTGTGGGGTGGCATTTCTTTGGGGGGCAGCACAGCCCTCCATGTGCTCGCCAGAGGTAGCCTGACTGCCATTAGGTGCCGAGATGAGATCCTCAGACCCCTTGTGAGACCATATGCTGGTGCGGTTGGCCCTGGGTTCCTCCTAATGCAAGACAATGCTAGACCTCATGTGGCCGGAGTGTGTCAGCAGTTCCTGCGAGAGGAAGGCATTGATGCTATGGACTGGCCCGCCCGTTCCCCAGACCTGAATCCAATTGAGCACATCTGGGACATCATGTCTCGCTCCATCCACCAACGCCATGTTGCACCACAGACTGTCCAGGAGTTGGCGGATGCTTTAGTCCAGGTCTGGGAGGAGATCCCTCAGGAGACCATCCGCCACCTCATCAGGAGCATGCCCAGGCGTTGTAGGGAGGTCATACAGGCACGGAGGCCACACACACTACTGAGCCTCATTTTTACTTGTTTTAAGGACATTACATCAATGTTGGATCAGCCTGTAGTGTGGTTTTCCACTTTAATTTTGAGTGTGACTCCAAATCCAGACCTCCATGGGTTGATAAATTTGATTTCCATCGATAATTTGTGTGATTTTGTTGTCAGCACATTCAACTATGTAAAGAAAATAGTATTTAATAAGAATATTTCATTCATTCTGATCTAGCATGTGTTATTTTAGTGTTCCCTTTATTTTTTTGAGCAGTGTAATTAATGGAAATGTTTGTAGGGGTTGATACATTTTTCGTAAGGGAAAATCAAGTCTGAAATGTCAACATGGAAAGCCTTTTTAAACCTCAAATACACTTCAAGTTTTAAATGTCCTGCATTGGAGGAAAATTATCCTGCAACAGGGTGATCAAATGAAGATCCTACATCTATAATATAACATTGTACTGTAATATCTCACACTAACCGAGGCCAATGATGCCAAGTGTCTCCCCACGGATCCGCGCCGCCCCAGACGCCACCTCCCTGATCTGCTCCACACTCTGGACCCGGGTGCCCTCGCGCAGCGCCTGGTGGAGCCACGTGGTCCGTCTGTACAGGTTAAGGATGTGACACAGTGTAGAGTCTGCTGTCTCCTCCACCGATGCTGCTGGCATGTTACACACTGCTATCCCTATTGGAGGACAGGACGAATGTAAACAGCTACAGTACCAGTCAAAAGTTACAACACACCTACTCATTCAAGTGTTTTTCTTTATTTCTACTAGTTTTTACACAGTAGAATAATAGTGAAGACATCAAAACTATGTAATAACACATATGGAATCATGTAGTAACCCAAAAAGTTTTTAAACAAATCAAAATATATTTATTTTCTAAAGAGATTATAAAGAGCCACCCTTTGCCTTGATGACAGCTTTGCACTCTTGGCATTCTCTCAACCAGCAACACCTGGAATGCTTTTCCAACAGTCTTAAAGGAGTTCCCACATATGCTGAACACTTGTTGGCTGCTTTTCCTTCACTCTGCGGTCCAACTCCTCCCAAACCATCTCAATTGGGTTGAGATCGGGTGATTGGGGAAGCCAGGTCATCTGATGCAGCACTCCATCACGGTAAATAGCCCTAACACAGCCTGGAGGTGTGTTTTGGGTCTGATAGTGGGACTAAGAGCAAACCAGACGGGATGACGTATCGCTGCAGAATGCTGTTGTAGCCATGCTGGTTAAGTGTGCCTTGAATTCATTCTAAACAAATCAGACAGTGTCACCAGCAAAGCACCATCACACCTCCTCCTCCATGCTTCACGGTGGGAACCACACATGCAGAGATCATCCGTTCACCTACTCTGCGTCTCACAAAGACACGGGGGTTGGAACCAAAAATCTCAAATTTGGACTCATCAGACCAAAAGGACACATTTCCACCGGTTTAATGTCCATTGCTCGTGTTTCTTGGTCCAAGCAAGTCTTCTTCTTATTGATGTCCTTTAGTAGTTGTTTCTTTTCAGTAATTCGACCATGAATGCCTGATTCACGCAGTCTCCTCTGAGCAGTTAATGTTGAGATGTGTCTGTTACTTGAACTATGTGAAGCATTTATTTGGGCTGCAATTTCTGAGGCTGGTAGCTAATGAACTTATCCTCTGCAGCAGAGGTAACTCTGGGTCTTCCTGTCCTGTGGCGGTCCTCATGAGAGCCAGTTTCATCATAGCGCTTGATGGTTTTTGCAACTGCACTTGAAGCAACTTTCAAAGTACTTCAAATTTTCCGGATTTACTGATCTTCATGCTGTTTCTCATTGCTTATTTGAGCTGTTCTTGCCATAATCTTCTGTATACCACCACTACCTTGTCACAACACAACTGATTGGCTCAAACGCATTAAGAAGGATAGAAATTACACAAATGCACTTTTAAAAAGGCACACCTGTTAACTGAAATCCATTCCAGGTGACTACCTCATGAAGCTGGTTGAGAGAATGCCAAGCATTTGTAAAGCTGTCATCAAGGCAGCTTCAATCTTTTTTGGTTACTACATGATTTCATGTGTTATGTCATAGTTTTGATGTCTTCACTATTATTCTACAATGTAGAGACTACTAAAAATAAAGAAAAACCCTTGAATGAGTATGTGTGTCCAAACTTTTGACTGGTACTGTATCAACAAAAAATGTATTATGCAGATCTGAGCAATTGCACTTTGTTTAAATGCATCCATGACTGGAAAGCCATTTAAAATATCATAGGTCATCTTAATGGATGTTTTTGAAAAGCCGCCAGGAGCCTTTCATAGAAAATTAGTTGTGTTATTTCATAGTTTTGATGTCTTCACTATTATTATACAATGTAGAAACTAATACAAATAAAGAAAAACCCTTGAATGAGTATGTGTCCAAACTTTTGACTGGTACTTTTTATTATGCAGATCTGAGCAATTGCACTTTATTTCAATGGAATATCATAACTTGCAGAAAATAATAGAAGATTTCACCTAGTGATCAGTTCACAGCCTGTAAGTCTTTAGGTGGACATCCATAGTTGAGAGAGAGCACAGCAGGATCTCACCTAAATCTCCAGCCGACTTGATATCGATGTTGTCGAAGCCGCTGCCTATGCGGACAATGATCCGCAGTGCCTTGAATTTGTCAAGGTCCTCCCTCATTAGTGTGATGGTGTGGTACACTAGAGCCCCTACAGCCTCGTTCAGTACCTGCCAACACAACGCTCTCAGGTTTAGTACGTCAGAGCTCCTACAGCCTCGTTCAGTACCTGCCAACACAACGCTCTCAGGTTTAGTACATCAGAGCTCCTACAACCTCGTTCAGTACCTGCCAACACAACGCTCTCAGGTTTAGTACATCAGAGCCCCTACAGCCTCGTTCAGTACCTGACAACACAACGCTCTCAGGTTTAGTACATCAGAGCTCCTACAGCCTCGTTCAGTACCTGCCAACACAACGCTATGAGGTTTAGTACATCAGAGCTCCTACAGCCTCGTTCAGTACCTGCAAACTCAACGCTGTCAAGTTTAGTACATCAGAGGACAGTTATACAGCACTCTTCAATAAGAGAAATAGAACTAAAGTAATGTGTCATCCGAATGCATAGCAATTCATTAACCATAGCAGTGTTGTTGTTCCATAGGCCCTGACAGGCCCTACTATTATTCGACCATGCTGGTCATTTATGAACATTTGAACATCTTGGCCATGTTCTGTTATAATATCCACCCGGAACAGCCAGAAGAAGACTGGCCACCCCTCATAGCCTGGTTCCTCTCTAGGTTTCTTCCTAGGTTTTGGCCTTTCTAGGGAGTTTTTCCAGGCCAACGTGCTTCTACACCTGCATTGCTTGCTGTTTGGGGTTTTAGGCTGGTTTTCTGTACAGCACTTTGATATATCAGCTGATGTAAGAAGGGCTATATAAATAAATTTGACTTGATTTGACATGGGCTCTCCATTGGGCTCTTGTAGTGGTAGCCCATCTATTCTCACCACGTTTGATGTTCCATTTCATGATCAGCCCAACTGCAGCTAGCACCATACGCTCTGCCACTTCTCCCTTTATACGCTGTGTAAAGCCACCATGTAGCTCAATTAAACTGAAAGGGGATATTTTAATTAGGCAAGGAGCTGGGTGGTTATGGGCCTGTGAAAGGGAACGAGGAGAGAATGTGGGTGCCATCTGTTTCTGCAGGGCCAGGGAGAGCTCAAAGATTCAGCCTGCCATACATTCAGAACCAGAGCAGGAGAAAACACACACTGGGAATCAGTACTACAGGAAGTATAGATGGCCAGTTTTACTCTGATGTTTAATTTTGCTTTGTTGCACTGGGTGGGAAAAACACTGGATATAATCAAGTCTTATTATATTATTATTATTTTTCACCTTTATTTATCTAGGCAAGTCAATTAAGAACAAATTCTTATTTACAAATGGCTGCCTACCAAAAGGCAACATAAATTAAAATAAAAAAGATAAAGTCTATTGCACTGTTCTGTTAATTAGGAAGATTCAATTTATTTTAACTGAAAAATGTATACTTGTCAGGCTTATTTCTGTCATTGTAAATGAGTTGTTTATGTCATTGTTTTTAGGACATTGTTGATTACGGTGTTTGAACAAACTTGTTTAACAGCACAGGGTCTTGCATATAATATGGTAAACAAATAGTGTTTTTAGGCCAGGGTGTCTTTTTTAAGTCCAATTAACTTGAAACTGGTAGCATGTAAATGAGGCTGAGCAGACAGATAACATGTAGAGCATGGCAGGACCTTCTCATGGATCTCCTGGGTGGACTGGGCATCACAGAAGGCCACAGTGGCCACGTCTTTCAGGATGGGCATCTCTATGGTGCAGTCACGCCCATCCAGCAGGGCCACCAGGGGCCGGGGGTGCATGGGCCCATTCATAATTGGGGGCCGGATGCCTGTAGACAGAGAGGATGGGTAAACAAACTATATTTGACCATAGTCTACTGTAAAGGACCGCTCACAGACAGTAAGTCTGGAAAGAGGTATGTCTACAGTATGGGTTGTGATATGACATGGCAGTGTGGGAAAATTGCAGCTGTGTTTATGATCTTGCTTACTATTTTCCACCTAAAACCACAACAAATCCAGTTGTCAGTTGGTATGTTAATGATTCCCATGCGAGTAAACAAAAATCCCAAAAGGGGTCTCATACTTTATTTGGGTTTCAGAATTATTTGCGGTTTTTAATAAGTCAATATTGCATCCATGACTGGAAAGCCATTTAAAATGTCATAGGTCATCTTCATGCATGTTTTTGAAAAGCAGCTAGGAGCAGACTTTCATAGAAAATGAGTCACTAAATGAGAAACACCCCCTGATGGTGCGATTCATCAAATTAGCCATTCAAACTATGGTGAGAGTGGTAACTAAACTTTACATGACATTTAACCAACTGCCATGCTCGTATCAACTATAAAATGACTAAACCACTTCAGTGTGAAACCAATATAAAAGAGCAACTGTGTGGGTCAATTGCACTACGGTTCACGCACAGAATAATGCAACAGGAAATCCTCTGTGCATCAAATTGTTAGAATGTCACATTTTCTACACTGATGCTACTCATTGTCCCAAATAATCTGTGTTTTAACTGTACATCCACTTGTCACTTTACTGACACATTTACAGACTCCGTTCTAACTGGAAGGAAATAGCTTTCATTCCACTGGAGGATATGACCTTGTGAGAATCAGGAGGAACGACCCTTGGGTCCAATATTCTAAACAGTGTCTCTCGTGGAGCTAAGGGTTATCCCTCCTTTGTCTGCTACAGTGAACTGTCGTCTATGCTCATACAGTCAAAGCTACTTCCTGAAAATAAGGTCAGCACCTCAGAAAGCCCCAGTTGTGTTCTACAAGGATATCAGAGCTGTCCTCTAACGTGAAATGTTTCAAACATAGCTCTATTTTATTTATTAGACTATTTTTTTAGTGAGCATGCCAGGAATCAACCCATTCGATTTCAATACAGCATAATCAAATCTATATTTGCATTCATATTAAATGTAGCATTGTAACTGTAACCACCATAGGGAGAGGGAAAATAGTGCACCTGTGAGCAGCTCGAGCTGTGTGATTTATGATCAGAGCCAATCTGGCACAAACATGGCGTGACCGTCTCTACCCACTGTTGTTCCCACAGGAGATCTCCCTCCCAGATGAGCCAGGGGAATGTAGACACACCCCTCTCCTTCAGCTCACTCCCTCATCAGCTACCACTGTACACACACAGACACACGCATACCTGCACATACACCGATGCGCACGTGTGCGTACACACACACAGGCAAACTCTATCACACAAGCACTCTCTCACGTACACAGATCACCAAGCCCCGTCTGGTTGGTCTACAACACATTTTTCAGTCATGTTCTTCAAAGATGACAAAAATGCCCCCCCCCCCCCCCAAAAAAAAAAAAAGAACAAACAATGCATGTTCTATCACCACTATCATGACATTCCATGGCCATAATGATATGTGAGCTTTGTATTGTGGTAATTCGGACAATTTGAGCACCCCAGGGGTGAATTGGTGTGTCAATTTTAATGAGATAAGACACGATCCTTTGATCGCAGAATCAAAGACCCCTCCGAGCTCAGACATGAATAATCATACTAAGATCAATCATGAAGATCAAACAATACCTCCAATGTAGACAATATGCTGCTGTTGTGAATACAAGTAAACAAAATGTCCAAGTAACAGACACCAGTATGAAAACATGGAGTATTCACAATAGCAGCATCAGTACTAAGCACCTACAAATATGTTTTCTGTACTTCCTGAACCTGAAGTATTCCCCTAGTAGACTGTTCTAGAATCAAAGTTTCCTTCTCCCCTGAAAGGAGAATGAGGAAGCAAGTCAAGGCCGGAACTGGAAATACCGTTCCCCACTGCACAATGAACAGGAAATATGTGCTGTGTGTGTCCTTGCCTCACATTTTTAGAGGGAAATAGTACTGTCCTTCATCCCACAGGAGGCTAATCGTTCCCTGAATCAACACAGAAAGGCTCTAACCCCTCACACACACACATCTCCTCTGACCAGGTCCAAAACAGCTAAACAGAAACATATTCGGGAGTGGAAAGCAAGTTATTACAGCATTGTAAGTGGCTGAATGGGAGAGATGAAAGATAATGGAGAGAGAAAGAGAGAGAGAGGGGAGGAGGGAAGGAAGAGGGGGAGGGGAAGGTAGAATACTGTACAGCACACTGAACACACAGATCTGTGTCCACACCACACAACGCAATCACAGTTAACATTTGGTCCCATGCACAAAAGGAAAGGTAAATGTTTACCTAAAGGCAAGCCTTTGTTCAGCAAATGCGAGCTTCCCATCTTTTTCCCCAAAAAAGGACATTCACTTCAGCAAGACATCATAAATCCACAGCATATGGCGGATACTTGAATGTTCTTCTTCCTTTTCCCCCTCAGTGACAAACATACATATGCTCCCCCTTTTTTTAACTTCCCTTATGCTCCCTCACTCTCCCTTCCTTCCTCACTTTCTACTTCGACTATCGCTCTCTGTCACACGCTCGTGCACACAGAATGCAAGTGTCACTGCATTTATGGGAGTGGGAGATCGAGAGAGAGAGAGAAAGCAGCCGCGTGAGTGAGGTGGCTGAAAGAAAATGAGAAAAGAAATGGGGTGGAGCTAAGGCCACACGAAATGTATCTTTTGTTTTCCGAAAGAAGGCCAAACGTAAAGTGTTATGCAATAACAGAAGATAGGCTATAGGCAACAGAAGAAAAACAAACGCCCTAAAATAAAACATGTAACTTCAAATGTGATACATGATAACTTTGCTGAGTTTCAGTTTACAGTGATTGGTGTACATTTGCTGCATATCAACACAAAGATGTGTAATAACATAATAATAACATGATTGACTTGTTTGTCTTTAAGATTTAAAACAAGCATTATAAAACCTACACATCTTTAATTATCAATTGTGATTACATATTTGAAATAAATTACCATATGGTTTCTTAGTAAATATGATTAAAACCATATATATCTTGACTCACTGGTAATGACTCTACTGTGTGTACAGTACATGGTGTACCTAAGGTGTCATTGTAATTCATGCTCCTGAGATGGTCAGTAACTACATGTGATAAACACAGGTGATTATCCAGAGCCACAAAAGTCTGAGTCTTTATAATAAAAATAATGAGGTAAATACTTTTGGATTTTTGAAAAAAAGAAACACAAGGTTAATTTGATAGCACATTCTATTATCAAACAAATACTGTGTCCCAAAGCTCTCTATGCTGGTTCACACCCTGGCCAATGATGGTTTTTATGTTGCCATTTTTAAAGATCTATTCACCTGGCCACTGCAAAGCAAGTGTTTTTTTCTGCACAACTTCTTACAAGCGAATGCTGGAAGGTAAACAGATCACCACTTGTGCTTGAGTGGAAAAGACTTAAGTGACTGAACTTTTGTTTTGCGACTTCATTCCAGCAGATCTAGCACAGCATGTACTCTAACATGTGTCCCATCCAGGCTACATCGCTGTATCATAGGGATAGATAACTCATATGAGCTGAATTAAAATATGCCAGAAATGTTTCATATGCACAAATAGCTTGTTTCTCTCAAAAGGTTGTGCACAAATTTGTTTACATCCCTGTCAGTAAGCATTTCTCCTTTGCCAAGATAATCAATCCACCTGACAGGTGTGGCATATCAAGAAGCTGAATAAACAGGATGATCATTACACAGTTGCAACTTGTGCTGGGGACAATAAAAAGGCCACTCTAAAATGGGCAGTTGTGTCACACAACACAATGCCACAGATGTCTCAAGTTTAGAGGGACTGCAGGAATGTCCACCAGAGCTGTTGCCAGTAATTGAATGTTAATTTCTCTACCATATGCCGCCTCCAACGTTGTTTTAGAGAATTTGGCAGTAGGTCCTATGGGCCTCACAAACGCAGAGCACATGTAACCATGCCAGCCCAGGACCTCCACCTCCGGCTTCTTCAGTTGCAGGATCGTCTGATACCAGCCACCCTGAATGAAACTGATGGGTTTGCTGATGAAACTATAGGTTTGCACAACCAGTCTCTGGGAAGCTCTTCTTCGTGCTCGCCGTATGGTATCTGGGACCAACAGATGCATATCTGTATTCCCAGTCATGTGAAAAATTTACTAATTTCCTCATATGAACTGTAACTCAGTAAAGTCTTTGTAATTGTTGTGTTTCTATTTTAGTTCAGTGTACGGGCATGTTGGCACATTGCATCTGCCAATTAAAAAGCCCCAGATACAAATATTCCTTTGTGGATCATTTAGCAAAGTAACATCTAAACACGAGCAGAGCTGGGAGAGAATGGAACAACAACTGACTATAAACACAGAGTGTGATACAATCTGGAACCGCCACATAACACATGAAACAGTGACTCATTGAACACGGAACACAGAAAACACAAACATCTTGAATGACAATATGGCATCCACTGTTATATCACAGAACTGTACATGAAATAAGACATGCAGTAGAGGGGAGAGAAGAAGATGTGAAGGGTAAAGAGAGAAGGACAGAGGAAAGGAGGGGAGAGGAAGATGCCCCAGAGAAAGATTACGCTGTCTGAGCCAATGGACTGAGCACAGACTGCAGCCATCTCCTCAGCACTCACTGCAGCGTAGCTAATGGTTCTGCTCCTTCACATCGGATTCCACCAACAACCAGAGAGATGCACAGGCCAAACAAAGCACTGGCCACATTTAGTCTGATGACTGACAGCAAGTCTAATGTCGTCTTTTAAGTTGCAACGGACCTATGTGAATGTTATACTGTAAATAGCAGATGCTGGTTATATTTGTGGAACTAGCCAAATGTATAATTGGATTGGTTATGCTTTTCTGAGAGAGAGTCAATAAAGCCCTTTGAATGGGGGGGGGGGGGGTCCAACAGACCTTTGTTTTCGATTAGGAGAATTTAAAGGTGTGTGGAAAATCAGAAACCTGTGGTGTAGGACTCAGTGTTGATTGCTTCAAAATTATTTGCTCCTTGTTCTTGAAAAAGCACAGGCGTATCAGTGTAAAATGCACTACTGACTCCTAGTAATAACACTGACAAATCTCCCACACACACACATTATCTCTCAGTAAAGAGGGCTGGGAATGGCATCACAATACAGTTCACAGTATTAGACCACTGATAAACACACCAAAACACCATACTACAGTATCTACAACTTCTCATCTCCATACTTCCCCCCTATGCCCCTCCCCTCTCCGTGCCACTCAGCATACTCCCCCTCGCTGAGTGAACACAACGCTGCCCTGTATCCTGACCTAGTGACCTACACACGGCACAAAGGAAGCACAACATGGGGGTGGACGATCACAAACCTTGCATCACCCTCTTCTGTGTCTCAAATCCAGACTGTGCTTGAGCTTGCTAAAACATGCGGCAGAGCATTGGCCAATCATAGGCGCTATGTGACAGCCAATCAAGGTTGACTGCCTCTGGATAGTAGCCAATCACAATATGGCTCATTACTCAACTAGACAGGCTTGGGGAGGGCTCCTACAGGAAAATAAATCTGAGCATGCAGTGGAGAGAGGGGGAGGGGGAAAGAGAAAAGGGAGAGGGTGTATGGGGAACAAGAGTCAGTAATGGCTGAGTGAAATATTTTTCAAATGGCACGTTGGATCAGACAATAGAACCTTTTGCAGAAAGGAATTCTTCATGTTTTATGCATATTCAAAATATAGATGATATACATAAAGAGGTGGTCTACTGTTAATTCTTATATCTTTAGACATTGACAGTGCACTGCTTAAAGTAATGTGTATCTTTGTAGATTTGCCATTGAAACCAATTACATATACTTACATGTTCAGGTAGATTTGGTCTTCTTTTTACCTCTGGAAAATAAATCATTTCTGATCATCAGCATCTGTTGCCATTGTCATGTGATTGTATCACTGTGAAAGAATGGCATAGTGAAAACAAACTGAGTCTGAGTGGATTGTGATCATCATTGATAATAGGTTCTGAGAAGGACAGCTTGGAAAAATTGTCAAAAACTTCAGCCACCCAAGCCATAGACTGTTCCCTCTGCTCCCGCATGGCAAGCGGTACCAGTGCACCAAGTCTGCAACCATACAGTTTCTACCCCCAAGCCATAAGACTAAATAGCTAATCAAATGGCCACTCTGGACTACCTGCATTGACCCTTTTTTACACTAACTTTCATGCACATACACTACACTGGACTCTACCCACACATACTTACAGTGCATTCAGAAAGTATTGACCGCTTGACTTTTTCCACATTTTGTTATGTTACAGCCTTATTCTAAAATTGGTTGTTTCTTCCCCCTTCATCAATCTACACACAAGACCCCATAATGACAAAGAAAAAATAGTTTATAACATTTTTTTGGGGGCAAATGTATAAAAAAAATTTTTAAAAATAACTGAAATATTGCATTTACATACATTTTCAGACCCTTTACTCAGTACTTTGTTGAAGCACCTTCGGCAGCGATTACAGCCTCGAGTCTTCTTGGGTATGACGCTACAAGCTTGGCACACCTGTATTTGGGGAGTTTCTCCCATTCTTCTCTGCAGATCCTCTCAAACTCTGTCAGGTTGGATAGGGAGCGGCGCTGCACAGCTATTTTCAGGTCTCTCCAGATATGTTCGATCGGGTTCAAGTCCGGGCTCTGTCTGGGCCACTCAAGGACATTCAGACACTTCTCCCCAAAGCCACTTCTGCATTGTCTTGGCTGTGTGCTTAAGGTCGTTGTCCTGTTGGAAGGTGAACCTTCACCCCAGTCTGAGGTCCTGAGTGCACTGGAGCAGGTTTTCATCAAGGATCTTGCTCTACTTTGGTCCTATCATCTTTCCCTCAAACCTGACTAGTCTCTCAGTTCCTGCCACTGAAAAACATTCCCACAGCATGATGCTGCCACCACCATGCTTCACCATAGGGATGGATGGTGCCAGGTTTCCTCCAGACATGACGCTTGGCATTCAGGCCAAAGAGTTCAGTCTTGATTTCATCAAACCAGAGAATCTTGCTTCTCATGGTCTGAAAGGCCTCTAGGTGCCTTTTGGCAAACTCCAAGCAAGCCTTTTACTGAGGAGTGGCTTTCATCTGGCCACTCTACCATAAAGGCTTGATTGGTGGTGCTGCAGAGATGGTTGTCCTTCTGGAATGTTCTCCCATCTCCACAGAGGAACTCCGGAGCTCTGTCAGAGTGACCATTGGGTTCTTGGTCACCTCTCTGACCAAGGCCTTTCTCCCCCGATTGCTCGGTTTGGCTGTGCGGCCAGCTCTAGGAAGAGTCTTGGTGGTTCCAAACTTAATCTGTTTTGTACCCTTCCCCTGATCTGTGGCTCCACACAATCCTGTCTCGGTGCTCTACGGACAATTTATTAAACCTCATGGCTTGTTTTTTTTCTCTGACATGCACTGTCAACTGTGGGACCTTATATAGACTGGTGTGAGACTTTCCAAATCATGTCCAATCAATTTAATTTACCACAGATGGACTACAATCAAGTTGTAGAAACATCTCAAGGATGATCAAGGGAAACAGGATGCACCTGAGCTCAATTTCGAGTCTCATAGCAAAGAGTCTGAATACTTATGTAAATAAGGTATTTCTGTTTTTTATTTTTAACTCTGCATTGTTGGAAAAGGACCTGTAAGTAAGCATTTCACTGTTAGTCTACACCTGTTGTTTACAAAGAATTTAAACTTTAGACAAATAACATTTGAGCTTCAGGTCATGACTTACAGGTCATGTAAAGTCCATTATTCAATAAAAAGATGTGACTTCACTTACTTAATACATATTGAGCAACTTTAAAGGCATTTTTAAATGACCATTCAACATCAAGATATCTTACAGATTGTACCTACAAGGCGTGTGTTTTGTCAACAGTGTCATTCATGTAAGCCACCAACAGCTAGCTCTCTCACCTCTCGCTGACCTCTGTTTTTCGTAAAACCCCTGCCGCATGTACAACCACGTATTCGAAAATAAGTTTTAAAAAAAGAAGCTTGCTTGGGCCCAATTTCATTAAACAGACTTTTTGGGATAGTATCACCCTCTCAGACATTTTTCTACACACTATCCCCCAAAAAATATTATTACTGGACGACACCAGCACACTAGATGGCTGTAGTGAGCATACGTATTTTTTGCACTGCAAGTAAAATCCTAGAAATTCACAAATGAAGATGGCGGTGCAAGAGACAGCTGCCCAACTATCCATGGCGCTGAAGGTTCAAGAGTATCCCACTTTGAAGGTTTGAAACGGTTTATTTGAATGAAAATCAAGACTAACCGATCGTGATGGAGGCATGAGTTTAAGATTTGACAAACTAGGCGCTAATTCCTATCATTTGGCTGGCCATTAGCTATAAAGCTAACTAACGTTAACGACGTCAGGCAGGGGCAAGTTGGTTCAAAACAACGGGGCAAATGTTAGATTGAGGTTATGAAAAGACTTGGTCAGATACAACATCCCAATCCAGTAGTTGATTGTCAATTATCGAGAAGATTGGTGGTTATTCGCAAACGTGGTACTTATCTTATGCCACGTATCTTATGCTAGCTAGCCAGCTGATACCTGTCGTGTCGGCAAGCTAGCTTTAGCTGGTTCTCTGTCCATATTCCGTGGCGTGTGAAGTCAGCAATTCATCACACTGTACGTGATAACGTTAACATTACTTGGAATTGGATGGCCAGCTCGTGTGAATACGTTTCCTCTGTCACTGACGCAGATTTGAAAGCTAACACATTTCTAGCTTAGATCAATTTAACTAGTTATTCACGTTTGTTTCCAAATTCACCATAGCTAGCTGTTAGCTAGTATTGTGTCCCTGTGAAATCAACATGCCATGACAAGGATGGTTCCTCACCAGCTGTGTGAAGTACAGCGTCACAAAAATATTCAAGTTAGTCTCAAATCCAAAGCGGCATGAATGCTAGTCAGTTGATCGTTTAGAAAACTGTATAATTGTGGTATTTACGGTCAGTTGACTCGTTCATAGCTATTGCTAATGTTTTTTAAAGCTAGCTAACAAGCGCAGTGTCCTCAAATTACTACCTCGACAATATGGCTGAGAAGATTCGAGTTTGCGGCAATATCACACTGCGACACTTATTGTTATGTGGCTGCTGCTAGACGGCTGTATGTTTGCCTTCTTAGTCGCCATTTTATCTGAATAGTCGTTTAATTACATTGGGATTGGAAGAGTACTTGTACACCATTTGAGTGGTTGTTACGTTAATTCGCATAATAGGACTGATGATTGATATTATCAGAGCTGAGGCCTTAGTAGCTTTGGGACACTGTCGGGAGTCTGTACTGGTTGGATCCCTGAGTTGTGAATCATTCTGGTGGGTGGCAACGGAAAATAACCCTACCACAATATAACCGGTATAACCAAATAAACATTTCCTTTCAACAAAAGCATTTGTATAATATCTTGGAACTCTACTTACCAGGTGAAATTTGACCATTGCTATGAAATAAACGTCTGAATCCAACTTTTGTCTGACCCACGCCAGATTTAGCTGCAGGAAGTCTCGCGTGAAGTGCGTGGTCTAATGGCAGCCTTCTAACTCAACGGGAATATGGTGCTGTAAGGACAAAAGTTGGATTCAGACTTTTATTTAATAGCGGGGGACACATTTCACTTTACATCTGGTAAATAGAGGTCCTAGAGATTATACAAATGCTTTTGTTGAAAGGAAATGCTTCTTTGGTGAAGCTGGCTATATTGTGGTAGGGTTATTTTCCATTGCCAGCCACCAGAACAATGCAGGGAGTCCAACCAATATAGACTCCAGATGTCCCAAAACTAAGGCCTTAGGTGGTTGGTTGGAATCTGTTATACATTAAGAACACCTTCCTAATATTGCATATCAGAACACCCTCAATTCGTCGGCGCATGGACTCTACAAGGTGTCAAGTGTTCCACAGGGATGCTGGTCCATGTTGACTTGGCTGGATGTCCTTTGGTTGGTGAACCATTCTTGGTAAACACAGGAGTGGATTTAACAAGTGACATCAATAAGGGATCATACACTACATTACCAGAAGTATGTGGACACCTGATTGTCGAACATCATTCTAAAACCACCATGGGCATTAAGATGGAATTGGTCCCCCCTTTTCGGCTGTAACAGCCTCCACTCTTCTGGAAAGGCTTTCCACTAGATGTTGGAACATTGCTGCGGGGACTTGCTTCCATTCAACCACAAAGTATTAGTGAGATTGGGCATTGATGTTGGGCGATTAGGCCTGGCTCGCTGTCTGCGTACCAATTCATCCCAAAGGTATTCGATGGCTATTCGACCGATCTTGACAAACCATTTCTGTATGGACCTCGCTTTGTGCACAGGGGCATTGTCATGCTGAAAAAGGAAAGGGCCTTCCCCAAACTGTTGCCACAAAGTTGGAATCACAGAATTGTCTAAAATGTAATTGTATGCTGTAGCATTAAGATTTCCCTTCACTGAAAGTAAGGGGCCTGACCCGAACCATGAAAAACAGCCCCAGACCTTTACAGTTGGCACTATTAGGGCTGTGGAGGTCACACAACTTCATCAGCCGGTGATTGTCAAGCAAATAACTGTCGGTCTCACGGTAATTGACCGTTAATTAACATAAACACATTTAGCATCTCCTGGCTTCCACACACAGCCTACAAGCCATTTTAAAAAGTCTAATAAATCCATGTAATATAGCCTACACCTTCATAATAAATCCATTATTTATTTTAGACACATGATATGTCTAAAGACACATGATATTAAGAAAATGTAGTCTTATTTCAGAAGAAACGGATAGCATACACTGCGGGCCGGATTGCTGCGTTGTGCCCTTCTCCCTGAGTGTGCTGCGCAATCCGAAGCGTCTCTCACTCGCATGGCTTTCTGTCATGTGATCAGGTCTTTATCACAGGCTACAAGTGAAGACAGAAACATCAGGGGCGCAACTGCGTGTGTCCTTATCCAATTCAGAGGTGCACATTGAAGATATTGGAAGAACTGTCCACATTTACTTTATCAGTCAACAAGATGAGTAGGCCTAACAAACAGCAAAAGCACTAGCCTATGTCAATCTACTATCCCACATAGTACTAAAGTCAACCTATTCTGTGCAAGAAATAAATATTCCGAACATAGGGTTAGGCTATTTCTTCACATGGTAGTAAGCACGAATATTCCATTAGCGGAAAACACCATTATCAAAAGTGACCGCAAATACATTTATGCATGTAATGCTTTTATTATAAAGGTGCATTTTTGATGGTGAAAATGATATTCCCCAAATTTGAAAGTCACGCGCTGCTTATATATGCCAGTTAGGCAATACACCCCTTGTAAAGTAGGTTAATGTGCTTAATTTTAAGAAGTTATTTGGCCACTTTAGTTGTGATACAAACCTTATTAAAACATAGGCCTGTGGGCTAGGCTACATGAGGTGTGATACAAACCTTATTAAAACATGAGGTGTGCGACTATGATTCGAACAAGTTGCAAAAAAAGGCATTGTTCCTTATGCTGGGCATCATTCACAAGTGATAGGCTAATATTGTCACCCATTAGACTATTCTTGATTTAATCTTGTCTTTACATATACTAAATAATATATGTGTGACATTTGTTATGATTTAGAATGAACCCTTATTATTCACCTATTCACCTTATTATTCACCTTCACCCTGTGGTTTATTTTCATGCCAGCGAGGTAGGCTATACTCCTGTTGTAAATATAAGCAATGTTCTTAATATTAGGAAAGTTGAGAAATAATATTAGCGGCCATCACTCTGTTTTCTCCCGCAATTGCATAGCTTATAGAAATGTTGCGCAAAAGCGTTTTGATTCGATTTTCGAATTCATTTGCATTGATGACGGGGTGATTAGAGGGACAATAGAGTGCTGAGTACCAGGCCGTTAGCAAGTTTGGTAGGCTACTAATGACCAGCAGCATCAGAGCTTGGAGAAGCCTAATTACCGTGACTAAATGGTCATGTGGAATTTGACTGCCTTTATGACTCGTGACCGCCAGTGTGGCTGTAATACGGTCAACGCAACAGCCCTAGGCACTATGCATTTGGGCAGGTAGCTTTCTCCTGGCATCCGCCAAACTCAGATTTGTATGTCGGACTGCCAGATGGTGAAGTGTTATTCATCACTCCAGAGAACACGTTTCCACTGCTCCAGAGTCCAATGGCGGCAAGCTTTACACCACTCCAGCTGATTCTTGGCATTGTGCATGGTGATCTTAGGCTTGTGTGCGGCTGCTCGGCCATGAAAACCCATTTATAACAGTACTTACAGTTGACCGGGACAGCTCTAGCAGGGCAGGAATTTGATGATCTGACTTGTTTGAAAGGTGGTATCGTATGACTCTGCCACGTTGAATGTATGTCTGACGATTGCATGGCTGTGTGCTCGACTTTATACACCTGTCAGCAACGGGTGTGGCTGAGATAGCCGAATCCACTAATTTGAAGGGATGTACACATACTTCTATATATATATATAGTGTAGTGTAGTTCTCATCTGGTCAGTCTGTCAAGGAAAAAGCAGATGTTCAAAATGTTTTGTACACTCAACTAGAGGTTATGATCTCAGCATGTTATGGATCAAATATTTGGAAACTTCAGCCAAATAATGAACCCTAAATGGTCAGAATGGATGACTGAAACCACCTCATGTAGCTTTTGCATTGATCATATGTACAGGTACCATATGAAACTCTGAACAAGCGCTTCAGAGCTGCACAGAAGAACATTGACCGGGAGACGAGTCACGTAACCATGGTGGTGGCAGAGCTGGAGAAGACTCTCAGCAGTTTCCCAGTGGTGGATTCTGTGGTGTCCCTTCTGGATGGGGTGGTGGAGAAGCTCAGTGCCCTGAAGAGGAAGGTAGGTTCAAACAGTTTCCCTCTGAACAGTTAGCATTGAAATGTTGCTGTGCAGAGATGTTTTTACATTTATTTACAGTATTCCTCGATCAACCCCAGATAGCTTAGCTACCAATATTTCAGCCAGCTTCACGTTTGCAAATTTCTTAAGCACTTGTTAAATCTTGTACATGTTTATTGAGCGATTTCAAAAACAATGATTTCTCAACATAAGTTAATCAAAGCAGTAAAATGAAGAGGATCCAGCAGAGCTCAAGTACTACATGCAGTAAGTATAGAACATGTGAATATTGGATAGGCTGCTGAGTCCATCCAGGCGGAGGATGAGAGTGCTAAGCTGTGTAAGCGGAGGATTGAACACCTGAAGGAACACAGCAGCGACCAGCCAGTGGGCGTCAATGTCTGGAAGAAGAAACGAATGGACCGCATGATGGTAGAACACTTGCTGCGGTGTGGCTATTACAACACAGCGGTCAAACTGGCACGGCAAAGTGGCATTGAGGTGCGTCCCACTTCTCTTCGTCAATATGCATACAAGGTTACGTGGATACTACTTATAGTTTCTTATCCTTTACAGTAAAAGACTTGGGTAGTATCTCCAATGGCTGCTAGTATTGTAATTGTTTAGAGAACTACATTTTCTGTGCTGTCTCTATTTCACATGACCCCTCTTTCTCCCTGTCCTTCAGGACCTGGTCAACATTGAGATGTTCCTCACAGCCAAAGAGGTGGAGGAGTCGCTAGAGCGACAGGAAACCGCCACCTGTTTGGCCTGGTGTCATGACAACAAATCACGCCTCCGCAAGATGAAGGTAAGGCAGGAGATTATGCCATGTCTGTTAGTAGATCATGATGTCTCGTACATTATATGTACATATTAACTCATTGATGCTTCTCCTTCCAGAGCTGTTTGGAGTTTAGTCTGCGAATCCAGGAATTTATCGAGCTCATCCGACAGAACAAGCGCATGGACGCCGTCAGGTAGGAAACCGTTTCTGCTGACATTGCATATCCTGTAATAAAATATTTAGGTTAACATTGAGATATATTTAAAGTTCAAATGAGAACAATCATGATACATGTTTTTCACAGACATGCACGGAAGCACTTCAGCCAAGCAGAGGGGGGTCAGCTGGACGAGGTGCGGCAGGTGATGGGTATGCTGGCGTTCCCCTCAGACACCCATATCTCCCCTTATAAGGTAATACCATAGTAATGCCCTAGCCTGTAGTGTGCATATTCCTGTGTGTATGTCAAATAGTAGGCCTGTCATCAGGTCTGATCATCTCTTTGTCCTTCAACCCTCGCAGGATCTCCTGGACCCTGCCCGCTGGAAAATGCTGATCCAACAGTTCAGATATGACAACTACAGATTACATCAGCTGGGCAACAACTCTGTGTTTACCATCACACTCCAGGCTGGCCTGTCTGCTATCAAAACTCCGTATCTTTTCTGGTCACCGCTCTGTGCTCCTTAGTTTAGCTGATTCAACCAGTAACATGTGGTGCTCTGTCATCTGCTTGTTTTGTTGATGCACATTGTCTCTGTTTGGTTGTGATGGCCAGGTCTCTCTATAATTACTTATCTAAAACTGCACATCAAATTCAAGGTCTTCAAAATATTTGGCTCAATGTGTTCTGCCAAAGACATCCAGCTGTTAAGTACTGGAATGTAAAGTGAAAGATAAAGTTTAAGCCCTTAACCTTTCTGCTTCCAGTCAGTGTTATAAGGAGGATGGCACCTCTAAAAACCCTGACTGCCCCGTGTGCAGCAAGTCCCTGAACAAACTGGCACAGCCCCTGCCCATGGCACACTGTGCCAACTCCCGTCTGGTGTGCAAAATCTCTGGGGAGGTGATGAATGAGAACAACCCACCCATGATGCTGCCCAACGGCTATGTTTACGGATACAACGTGAGTCTCTACATCCCACACATTTCATCTTTACAATGGCAATGGAGTAATTATTATTATTCATGTTAATCATTTCTCCTTCCTCTAGTCTCTTCTATCCATTCGTCAAGATGACAAGGTGATCTGCCCCAGAACCAAAGAAGTCTTCAGCTTCTCCCAAGCTGAGAAGGTGTACATCATGTGATGTGATGGATACACCTTGACTATGACCAGCGGGTCCAGTCTGAGTGCAGTGGATCCCCCAGCAGAACCTCTAGCCCCTGCCCCAATGGCAATGCTCCACCATGTGACTGAGCCGAAATCACCCCACAGCCCACCTACCGACCTCTCGACCTGCCCAAACTGCCTCTCACTATGGAGAATAGTCCCAAATCACCTTGGGCAGATTTGTGAAATTAGACTAATTAACAAACTTTGGTTTTTAAAGTGTGGATGTTTTGACTTTTATTTTAACCTAGAGTCCAACCGGTAGTGTGGCACGTTAAAACTCTGTATTGCTCCAATATCATAACAGGAGCTTCTACCCTTTACCTTAGTTAAACCAGACTTACTTCAGATTTACAGGCTGACCACATTGGTGTTTGTGTCATAATGGCACTAATTTCATGATGCGCACAAGTTACATCATTTCTATGTAGCCATGTTAGGGGGGGGGGGGGGGTAAATAGAAATACTTTGAAATTGGTCATCTTGTGTTTGTCCCCCTGTGAAATCTGTGATTGCAGATCTGGGACGATGCACTCAATCTTGTAAATACTAGAGAATTGATCATTTCTGTATAGATTCAGGTCTCTCAAAATGTTAATGAGAAACATTTTAAGAACTCCATAGACCTTCCACTGATCAGGCGTGAACAAGCACACTGTTATTGCTTCAGGTACTTCATGGCAACCTTGTACACTGACCTAAAGTATACTCGGTACACTTTTGAGGAGCATAGTGGATTTGTGTCTTGCAAGGGAACATGCCAGGTCTTCTCACCACCTGAAGAAGACTTGACAAGTGGTCCAACAGAGCTTACAAAAGACTTATCTTTTCCAGTGTTTTGTAATAACCAGTGGTCTTCCTAGTTTGTGTGTGTGAAGATTGGAGATGCTTAATAATTTCCGCACCCACAAATGGATGGGTTAATTCATCACTTTTTATATTGATTTAGTTATACAACTCTGATGTAGTCAATGCAAAATACTCAATTATTCTATCTTTAGTTTCATATTTTTCAATTATGAACATTGTGCATTGTAATTAAAGAGGATAATTATAATTTTCTTTGCTCTTCATTTTTTATGATGTAGTGCTGATTTTTAAGACATTTTGTATGACTAACACAAATTGCTGCAGATTTCACAAGGGGCTACAGTTGGTCCAAATTGTTCCTTGAGATTACAGAGGGTAATCTTACCATATGTTTCAGTACCTACCATCTATCCCACCTTTTTTTCATCTTGGCTGGTTGCTTCTGAACTGTTTAGTATTGTTATTGTGGAGAGACCGTTTAGAAACTGAGCATGCATGTTTATATTGGTAGGATAGATTGATTGTTCAAAAACGATTGCTGATAAAAGAACTCAAATTGGTTCCGGTCTTTCTTTCCACCTAACACATCTCCATAAACATCGGTGTGCTACTTTATCAGACTGAATATGATAGTGAGTGATGAATACGTTGTTTGATCCATGGAATATATGTAGTCTGAGAATGGAACACGGACATTGATTGTCCTTATAGAATTAATATTCCTACTATTAAAGAATGGTCATTTATGACAATTGGGTTGACATGGAAACGTAATGTCAACGGGTTGAACCATTGAAAGTAATAGACTATGGAATGAACACATTAAGTTGCCAAAACGTTCTCGAACGTTGCAGATAGTAATGCCATAATTAGAGTTTACAGGATTTCTCTTATAGAGGCATGTTTGCTCTACATAATACATTTCTCGTTTTGGAACGTTCAGATAGGAACGTTCCAAAACGTGTTACAGAGCTTCTAAACCCAGAGGAGCAATATCGCGAGACATCCGTGAACGCTTGCTAAACACACCAAGCCAGAGTTTGGGGTTTGAGAAGTCAATGAGAGAAAGTGGAACATTCTTCCTTATTTGTCAATTTTCTCTCAATCTGAAGCAAAACCTAGATTCGAGCCAAAGTCGTGAGTAGTTGAACATTGTATTACTCCAACCACGTGAAAGTGACAAACTGACACGTTTTCATTTTCGTCAAATCAAGTATATCGAAGGAAGCCAACGATATATTTTGGAAAAACAGTTTCTGCCTATCTTCATACCAAATAATTTGTATAACTAAACCATTGGGAACAAATTAGTCATAGAACAGAACAAGCAAGGTTGCCAGAGCCAAGCACGAGTTAGCGAGATCCTATTGGCGCGTTTTAGCCTATATATGCCTATTTCCGTTAGGGAACGCCTCCTTTGTCCAGGGCGCGTGTGCAATTCGCCTTTGTACTCCTAAACTTTTGCAAAGGGTAAAGTCAACAAAACTTACTACCACATGTGGTAGAAGCCGATGCTTCACATTTATACTTCCGGTCAAATATCTGTCTCATTGTTCAATCTGTGTTCATACGTACTGTATTTGGGTGTGTCCTTTTCTTCAATGATATTTTGTGGCAGATGGCATCCAATATGTTGCATTTTACCGCCACCAACTGGACTGGTGTATAAATCCATTATACTTTGTGACACAAAATGAGGAAGAAACTTACCCTACCTACCCTTATTAAAAATCCTCCACCCTATTCCACTAATATTAACCCGTTATGGTCCTACACCAGGCAAACGGACACCACCACTCAACACACCCTGTAACTTCTGAAGTCAGAACTCCAGTCATTCCAATAAAAGTTATAAGATGATCTTCAAGAATAGGATTTGAGAATATGGAAGTATAGATTAGCCAAATTGTTTTACCTGAGCATGACCCCAAAACTATGGACTTATTAGCCAGCCCTACTCTGTTGTTTATGATTTTGTTGTCATGGACGACTGATTGGGCTCATTGATTCAAGTTGAAAAATCAATGCTGCGCTCATTGAATGGCATGTTTTGAGCACTACTGAAAAGTGCTATTTACATGTGTAAAATGAATGCCATATGCTACATTTGCTATTGTTTACCTTTTAGTTGGCGACACTTTGATACCTTGAAAAATATGCAGCTGTTTAAAAGGCAAATCCACAGGTATAATAATAACAAAACACCAACCCGCGTCTGTTTTGGTAAAAAGCTGATGGGCCTGGAGAAATGTAACCACTCAGATTAATAGACAGAGCTATGGATGCAAGGACTGACCATCCATGATATCAGCATGATCATTTTAACCATGTTATGAGGCTATACAGTGTTTGTTACACTGTATAGTGTGCATGCTTATATTTTGGGTTCTGGAAGTGTGACAGTTGAACTCAACTCATGAGGCATTTATAAGTTACATTCTTCAAGAATCAATGGATATATATATATATTAATATATTGTATACGTCCAAATATGGATGTAGCAACTACAGATTGCCCCTTTAAGTAAATCAAAAGTGTGCAAGTTTGAGCATGTGTCCATTAGGCCAATGGATTTCTTTTTATCAGCATCAATTAGATTGAGCAAAAAAGCCCCACATTTATTCAATAGGCTTGGGTCCACACTATTCAGCTGATGAAGAGGGCTTTTTTTTTTTTAAACAATGATTGATAGGCAGCTTACACTTCTTGAAATTAACCATTGTTGGGTTCAAATACACATTTAAATTTGTGAACAGCCATCCACAACAACCACAATCTGTAAGGCGCAAATTGCTAAATGAGAGAGCAGCAGTGTGATTCGTATAAATTCGCTAAAGTAGATATCAATAATAAGCAGTGGTGTAATGTACTTAAAAATAATTTAAAGTACTACTTAAGTAGTTTAGGAGGATATCTGTACTTTACTATTTACATTTTTGGAAACTTTTACTTCACTACATTCCTAAAGAAAACAATGTACTTTCCACTCCATACATTTTCCCTGACATCCAAAAGTACTCGTTACATTTTGACAGGAAAATGGTCCAATTCACACACTTATCAAGAGAACATCCCTGGTCATCCCTACTGCCTCTGATCTGGCGAACTCACTAAACACAAATGCTTTGTTTGTAAATTATGTTGGAATGTGCCCCTGGCTATCCGTAAATAAAATAAAAACAAGAAAATTGTGCCATCTGGCTTGTTTAATATAAGGAAGTTTAAATTATTTATACTTTTACTTTTGATACTTAAGTACATTTAAAACCAAATACTTTTAGACTTTTACAAAAGTAGTATTTTACTGGGTGCACTTTTACTTGAGTCATTTTCTATTAAGGTATCTTTACTTTTACTCAAGAATGACAATTGAGTACTTTTCCCACCACTAATCATTTGTGATATCCGTATCGCCGAAGGCTACACCACTGCTGTCATCCTGACCTCCAAGCGTTTATTCAAATTTGATCGTCTTTGGAAGCCGACAGAAGTCGCGACATTGGAAGACTTAGCTCGGACTGTAGCCTACAAAAGCCTATTGCTGCTCTTTTCCCGCGATCCATCAAATACATTTGGTGTGTCATCATAGTGGTCAATGACTTGTGGTTAGACTAGCTCAGGTGGAACAAACTTACATTTGCGCCCCAGGTGGAACAAACTTACATTTGCGCCCCTTTTCAATGCTGATTTGAATGGCATTGAGAAAACAAAGAAGTTTCATAGATTGTTTTTCGCAAACATCCTCTCTGAATTTAAAAGTAATCCTCGAAGTAATGATCTAGTTTTTCAAAAGCATCTAATCTGATAACAATGTTTTTGCTCCACGTTCCATTACGTTCCATTCCTGCAGTACAGTTGATAACCATTGCTATGAACGCTAAAACAACCTGAAGCATCTATCATAGGGATCCTCTCGGGATATTGTGTCCTACTGAAGGCGCAGAAAATTCCTGACCGGAAGTCACTGTGTTTTGTTTGAAGCAGCTGATTGGCTAGGGCTGGGCGACGCATGCTCAGCATGACAGGCATTCAGGAGGAGCTAGCTAGCCGTCTTTGCTACAGACCTTGCTACAGTAGCTCGGAGACCAGATACTGTAGCAGCCAGCAATGTCTTTCATAAGTTCACAATTATGAATTATGATTAAATACGACTGTCGTGAATTCGTCATAAAATAGTTTGAAAGGAAATCTATGTGGACGTACTGTACTGGAGTTAGTATGTGTCTCGCTCGTGAAGTAGTCTTTGTCTACGTATTTGCCAGCTAGCATATAGCTAGTTTGTTTTATCTAGTCTCTTTAAATGCCATTAGCTACCACTTTAATTCAAGTATACCCAGGGGTGTCACCGTTGACTTTGTTAGCTACATTGCTTTTTACATTTGTGCTAATTTGCATACAACCGTTACTATTCGTGGTTTATTTCCCAGCACTTCAGGTAAAAGGATGGACCACGCACAGCGAGATAAGTTGTCAGAGCTCGTGGAAGAGTTGACCACATCTGGGGAACCACAACTAAATCCAAATAAACTGAAGGAAGTGAAAAAGATATGCAAGTAGGACGTTCTTTCTTATAGCTAATTTACTTATTCTGCTTCAGCTTTACATAAAAATGAGTAAAATTTTAATTCTGTCAAACACAACTGCTCCTCTAACAGAGTTTCCAACGACTACATTGAGCACTTCTACCACCTGACCATGACGCAGCTGGCCCAGGAGCATGCCGAGATCCGCCTGTCAGCCTTCCAGATGGTCAGTGAACTCTTCACCCGCTCACACCACTTCAGGGTCCTGCTGGTAGACAACTTCCAGGAGTTTCTGGACCTGACAGTGGAGACGGACTCAGATGAGCCTCTGCCACCACCCAAAGAGGTGGCCCGAAAGCTGAAGACCATTGCCATCAAAACTGTGCAAGAATGGCAGGCCACTTATGGAGAAGCCTATAAGAAACTGGCCTTGGGCTACCACTTTCTCAAGCAGGTTAAAAAGGTAAGAAGGATGATTACCTGTATTATATCATTTTAAAGGTCACAAGTAAAACAAGTAAAACAAGTAAATGAAGTGCTGTTTTGCAATAATCTTGTTTGTTTGTGTTCCTTTCAGGTGGACTTTCATGATGTTCAGGCCAGAACACTAGCTGAGAGGAAACGAGAGGAGGAGAGACAGAAAAGACTGGAGAGGATTTATAAAGACAAAGTTGAAAAGGCCACCAAGGAAATGGAAGGTGCACACCGTACATATTATTACTATTGTTTTTATTATCATTATAATAATTATATTGTATCACTTCCTTTATACACCAGGTTCAGGGTTTTCATGCATTGAGTGTAGTTAATGTACAACTTTTCTATGTGTTGTTTTTGCTTCTTCTCAGATGCCTCAGAAGAGATTGAAGAGTGTCTTACAGAGATAAACAACTGCATAAAGTTGCTTCTGCCTGCAGAGTTTGACCTCAGTGACCTAGATACCTCAACTCCAGCCAATAATTCAACCGTTTCTGTCTCTTCTGTGCCTAATGAGAAGGCTAGCACCTCCAGTGACCTAGACGAACAGCCCTGTTGTAGTAAAGACCTGGAGCTCCAGAGGGAACCCAAGAATACAGAGACAAGTACAGCAACGAAAACCAATGAGGAGAAGGAGGAAGAGGATCCTAGTGATGAAGACAGCGATATAGAGGATGTTCTGGTAGAAGATGCATTCATACGCAACACAGGACTCATATCTCACAAATACAGCCTGGACCTGAACCTCTCCACAGGTGAGTAGTCACTCACACAGGACAGTTACATCTATAGGAACCCACGTAACCTTTAACCTCTCCACAGGTGAGTAGTCACTCACACAGGACAGTTAGACCTATAGGAACCCACGTAACCTTTAACCTCTCCACAGGTGAGTAGTCACTCACACAGGACAGTTAGACCTATAGGAACCCACGTAACCTTTAACCTTTCCACAGGTGAGTAGTCACTCACACAGGACAGTTAGACCTATAGGAACCCACGTAACCTTTAACCTTTCCACAGGTGAGTAGTCACTCACACAGGACAGTTAGACCTATAGGAACCCACGTAACCTTTCTAACATAATTCTCGAATGAGTTATAATCAACACTTCCAAAAGACCACGCTGAATAAGAAGTGCTGTTTTTTTTTAAATGTGCCAGACAGGGAAGGAATGTAACCTTTCAGTAGTTTTCCTCAATCCCCACAGATTTAAAGCTAAAGGAGACAGAGGAAAATGAAGCAGTGGTGAACACCATGAAGGACCTGCACAAATTGCTCAGCACTAAACACCTGCCTGTCGTCCAGTACTGGGTTCAGGTAGGGCTTCAAATTCAACTGATTTTCAAAAACAGTTGCCTGTGCCCATCATTCAAATCAAATTGTATTTGTCACATGCTTAGTAAACAACAGGTGTAGACTAACAGTGAAATGCTTACTTAAGAATCCGGGTTCGATCCCAGGCAGTTTCTCAGCCGGCCTCGACTGGGAGACCCATAAGGTGGCGCATATCCTTGTCCTATCGCGGTCTAGCGGCTCCTTGTGGCGGGCCGGGCGCATGCACGCTGACACAGTTGCCAGGTGTACGGTGTTTCCTCCGACACATTGGTGCAGCTGGCTTCCGGTTAAATGAGCAGTGTGTCAAGAAACATTGCGGATTGGCAGGGTCGTGTTTCGGAGGATGCATGGTTCTCGACCTTTGTCCGTACGGGAGTTGCAGCGATGGGACAAGACTATAACTACCAATTGGATATCACGAAATTGGGTAAAAAAGGGGCTAAAAAAATAATCAGAGTCACACGAGGAATAAATACCCAGTGAATAACAATACAGAGTAAAACTAACATGGCTATATACAAGGAGTACCAGGTAGTAACATGGCTATATACAAGGAGTACCAGGTAGTAACATGGCTATATACAGGGAGTACCAGGTACTAACATGGCTATATACAAGGAGTACCAGGTAGTAACATGGCTATATACAAGGAGTACCAGGTAGTAACATGGCTATATACAAGGAGTACCAGGTAGTAACATGGCTATATACAAGGAGTACCAGGTAGTAACATGGCTATATACAAGGAGTACCAGGTAGTAACATGGCTATATACAAGGAGTACCAGGTACTAACATGGCTATATACAAGGAGTACCAGGTAGTAACATGGCTATATACAAGGAGTACCAGGTAGTAACATGGCTATATACAAGGAGTACCAGGTAGTAACATGGCTATATACAAGGAGTACCAGGTAGTAACATGGCTATATACAAGGAGTACCAGGTAGTAACATGGCTATATACAAGGAGTACCAGGTACTAACATGGCTATATACAAGGAGTACCAGGTACTAACATGGCTATATACAAGGAGTACCAGGTAGTAACATGGCTATATACAACTAGTACCAGGTAGTAACATGGCTATATACAAGGAGTACCAGGTAGTAACATGGCTATATACAAGGAGTACCAGGTAGTAACATGGCTATATACAAGGAGTACCAGGTAGTAACATGGCTATATACAAGGAGTACCAGGTAGTAACATGGCTATATACAAGGAGTACCAGGTAGTAACATGGCTATATACAGGGGGTACCAGGTAGTAACATGGCTATATACAGGGAGTACCAGGTACTAACATGGCTATATACAAGGAGTACCAGGTAGTAACATGGCTATATACAAGGAGTACCAGGTAGTAACATGGCTATATACAAGGAGTACCAGGTAGTAACATGGCTATATACAAGGAGTACCAGGTAGTAACATGGCTATATACAAGGAGTACCAGGTAGTAACATGGCTATATACAAGGAGTACCAGGTACTAACATGGCTATATACAAGGAGTACCAGGTACTAACATGGCTATATACAAGGAGTACCAGGTAGTAACATGGCTATATACAACTAGTACCAGGTAGTAACATGGCTATATACAAGGAGTACCAGGTAGTAACATGGCTATATACAAGGAGTACCAGGTAGTAACATGGCTATATACAAGGAGTACCAGGTAGTAACATGGCTATATACAACTAGTACCAGGTAGTAACATGGCTATATACAAGGAGTACCAGGTAGTAACATGGCTATATACAAGGAGTACCAGGTAGTAACATGGCTATATACAAGGAGTACCAGGTAGTAACATGGCTATATACAAGGAGTACCAGGTAGTAACATGGCTATATACAAGGAGTACCAGGTAGTAACATGGCTATATACAAGGAGTACCAGGTACTAACATGGCTATATACAGGGAGTACCAGGTAGTAACATGGCTATATACAAGGAGTACCAGGTAGTAACATGGCTATATACAAGGAGTACCAGGTAGTAACATGGCTATATACAAGGAGTACCAGGTAGTAACATGGCTATATACAAGGAGTACCAGGTAGTAACATGGCTATATACAAGGAGTACCAGGTACTAACATGGCTATATACAGGGAGTACCAGGTAGTAACATGGCTATCTACAAGGAGTACCAGGTAGTAACATGGCTATATACAAGGAGTACCAGGTAGTAACATGGCTATATACAAGGAGTACCAGGTAGTAACATGGCTATATACAACTAGTACTAGGTAGTAACATGGCTATATACAGGGAGTACTAGGTAGTAACATGGCTATATACAAGGAGTACTAGGTAGTAACATGGCTATATACAAGGAGTACTAGGTAGTAACATGGCTATATACAAGGAGTACTAGGTAGTAACATGGCTATATACAGGGAGTACTAGGGAGCAACATGGCTATCTACAGGGAGTACCAGTATCTAGTCGATGTGCAGGGGTACGAGGTAATTGAGGTAGATATGTACATATAGATAGGGTTAAAATGACTAGGCAACAGGAAAAATAAATGACAGAAGCATTAGCCTATGTATGTAAGTGTGTGTGTGTGGCATCAGTATGCATGTGTGCACGTGTGTGTTGGGGTATCAGTGTGAGTGTGTGGTTCCTGTTGGTTCCAGACTTGGTGCACTGGTACCACTTGCTGTGCGGTAGCAGAGAGAACAGTCTATGACTTGGGTTGTTGGAGTCTTTGACAACTTTTTGACCCTTCCTCTGACACCACCTGGTATAGAGGTCCTGGATGGCAGGGAGCTCTGCCTCTGTGATGTACTGGGCCGAACTCGCCACCCTCTGTAGCGCCTTGCATTAGCCTTGAAGTTGCCGTACCAAGCAGTGATGCAGCCAGCCAAGGTGCTCTCAATCATCAAACATGGGTAAACCAAAATAATGGTCCTTTAGGACCTGTGTACATGTTCCAGGACAGCTTGATAATAATGTTGATACTATTTAGGACCTGTGTACATGTTGCAGGACAGCTTGATAATAATGTTGATACTATTTAGGACCTGTGTACATGTTCCAGGACAGCTTGATAATAATGTTGATACTATTTAGGACCTGTGTGCATGTTGCAGGACAGCTTGATAATAATGTTGATACTATTTAGGACCTGTGTACATGTTCCAGGACAGCTTGATAATAATGTTGATACTATTTAGGACCTGTGTACATGTTCCAGGACAGCTTGATAATAATGTTGATACTATTTAGGACCTGTGTACATGTTGCAGGACAGCTTGATAATAATGTTGATACTATTTAGGACCTGTGTACATGTTGCAAAAAGTTGATTACTATCTCCCAAGGTTTTCACCAAGGCGGGTGTGCCAGAACCGCTCCTCAGACGTGCCATAGACTTGAAGTCGTCGCTGGAGAGAGCTCTGCAGAAACATGAAGACCTGCACATTGACTACAAGGCCAGGCATCGCAGAGTGGTGAGTACAATGAAAACATTATTTAGCAAGAAGGGCAGGTGTCGAGAAATATAATAATTTGCAAGAAATCCAGATCATATTTTTCTCTGCATGCATTCCTCCTTTTTATTGTCCAGTTGTTCATGTGACTTCTCAGCCTGGTTGCAAGTATATATTTTTACCAGCAGAGGGCACTATTTCACAACTTATTACCCACGGAGAGGAAGAGGTTTACCGCTTGCCATACTTTTATTTTATTTAACTAGGCAAGTCAGTAAAGAACAAATTCCTATTTTCAATGACAGCCTAGGAACAGTGAGTTAACTGCCTTGTTCAGGGGCAGAATTACAAAAAAAAATACCCTGTCAGCTCGGGGATTCGATCTTGCAACGCTCTAACCACTAGACTACCTGCCGCCCCATATGAGTAGGGAAAGAGGAATACCTAGTCAGTTGTTCAACTGAATGCCTTCAACTGAAATGTGTCTTCTGCATTTAACCCAACCCCTCTGAAACAGAGAGGTGGCTTAATCGCCATCCACGTCTCGGCTCCCGGGGAACAGTGGGTTAACGGCCTGGCTCGAGGGGTTGACAACTATCAGTACGGTAGTGAGGATCATTTAACAAACGTCAGTGTGCAGATATCTGTGTGTGGTCTGTATTATCCATAGGTAAAATCCTTTTTTAAATACAAGTAAATAGATTGCACTAATGCAGTATGCATCAATTGCTGTGTTTTTAATACAGACATATTTATCCTCTTCACTTTTACATATTTATGTTCAGATCTTCTCTGAAAACTGTGAAATCCCACATGTTATTGTTATTGATTTTCTCTTTGGAAAAAGTGAGCGGCATCATTGACATGTTGTCCATGGCCTCAATACCATTAATACCTGAAGGCAAAAGTCCCTCAAATCTAATTCCATGTTCAGCACTTCTGTAATGTCTTTTATTTTAAATTGTTTCAGGGCCTGGAAATGGAAGTACCACAGTAGTTGTATTTAAAAAATGAATAGTTGGACATTTGTGCGAGGTATGATAGCAGTGTTGAAATGGAACGCATCAGGCTGAGATTAGCACAGCGAGAGAGAATGGAGAGGCAGGGCTTCAGGTATTAATAGACAGAACCATTTCTCCCCCTCTCTGGAATACTACGCATACCTAGCAGTTATGAGACTCATCATTATGACACCTGATGTCCCTTTTTAACTGGGCAGGGAGAGCAAGAGAGCGTTGCGTTTGAGGGAACGCGGGGAAGTGACAGTGACAGAGCGCCATACTGCTACCTGTAAAGGTTTATCACTGTCAGACAACATTTCCAATGCCGTGTGATAAAGCAACAACTTAAAGTCCTTTATCATAATTAGTTTTTCCATTTTACCCTTAAAAGCATTTCATTACTGTATTCGCTTTATCGGGACTCTGACAAGGATGTGATTGCTTTTTCGACTCAATAAACCCGTGCTGATTGGGAGTAAAATTGAGAAATCCAAAAAGGTAAAGATGGTAGTTTAGCTGCTTCTCACTCTACTGACATAAAAACATAGACGTGAAGTCAAGGAACAAAGTAATTACCAAAACAACTTAACCCTTAACAGCCTTGTAGTTAGTATATTTGTATGCCTTCAGCCTGCAGGACTACACTACATTGTACCTCCTCACAGTTGCATAACATGCACAGAAACATTTATGAGATCCAATCATGGATTTGGATCATTTATGTTACGTTTTAATTCTATGTTGCGTTAATTCTCTATCGGGCTTCAGTGAGTACAACAGAAAGCAAAGTATGCTTGCTTTAAACGTATCCATGAAAAC
This sequence comes from Oncorhynchus mykiss, assembly GCF_013265735.2. Lineage (NCBI taxonomy): Eukaryota > Metazoa > Chordata > Actinopteri > Salmoniformes > Salmonidae > Oncorhynchus > Oncorhynchus mykiss. Next base: position 19,164,831 of record NC_050571.1, on the reverse strand, counting down.
TGTTTTCATTCAAATGTACTCTTGACATCAATTTGATATTTGATTGAGCAATCCATACTCCATGTAGGACCCACTTCTCCGTCCTAGTCCTATTGTAAATAAAAGGGCCAAACCTTAACCCACATCCAGACTGAGTGCCTGCTGTACTGCAGTATACCTCTTCCTCCAGCAGTATCCCTCTTTCTATAGCAGTCAGAACACCTCTCTCTCTCTCTGTCTGCTGGCAGTGGCACCCATTTGATAAATGGAAGAGGTGGATGTGTCTGACACCAGCACTCTGCAGCTGGCTGGATCTCATTTAAGCACCTTTAATTATTGGTCACTGAGGTTTATGGTAAAGAAGGGAGTATTTGTAAAGCAGGCACCTTTTCAACCCCCTCCCCACACATTGAACATGCAGCATGGGATGAATATTGCGTTGTTTACCCAGATAAGGCATCTTATCAGGACCAGGAGGAAGAGCAGTAATTGATGTCTCTCTGTTTTTCACATTGGGAAACTGGAGATAAACAGAGAGAGTCTTTCCCCCTGCCTGTTCTGTGCTTCATCCTCACCTGATCAGGCCATGTGTACAATATCTACAGACTGACTGGTATTAATGTTAGCACCACTCCACACTCTGTCTGGGAGCTAACGTAGAGGCTTGGCAGGCCTAGTCTGTCTTCACCCTCTGCACTCCTGATCCACACTGACCACTGATCTGTACAGGGTTCAGTCAAGCACATGATCACTCATTTGAGATCAGTAAGCAGGATAACTGTTGTTATATCCCCGAATGTCATTATCTTTATGATGTTCAGAGACTGGGCCTATTTAATGTGAACCACTTTCAGCATGCATTTATCTAGACATAGTTCAAATATATTCATCAGATGGGCTAAGTAATAGTCTCATCATCCTATGATTGCGCCCGTGTCACGTCGCTGGTTGGCCCACTCTGCCTGTTCCAGACGTTCAGGATAAAGACATTGGGGAAGCTGACAGTGTCGTTTGGAGGATGTAGACATATATAACTTCATCTGTCAGGTGACCTGGCGGTCCCCTCCAGGATGAGGTCCCAGGGGAGGCCCCTAAGGGGCCCTCATTAGTGTATCCCCCAGACACCCAGTCCGGTAGTAGGTCTGGAATATGGACCATTACTATTGGCTGGTACCTATCTCCACCTCCCAAAGCATCCCTCAGTCCCCCTTCTGTTTGTCTTCATGTCAGATCCTCTCCCTCCCGTTGAATCTTATTTACCCAATAGGCCTTTTCTCACTTCATTACTTTATGACAGAAACTCTTTTTATCAAATGCTTCTACAAAGTACCACACAGTATTTGGACATGGCTCTTGACCACAGAACCAATCGAATAGTAGCTAGGCTATATATGCATGGTGGAAATACTCATTAACATCAATCACTATGTGACTGGAAATGCTTTCCACGACCAAAGCACATTTTGCGTTAGGCTACATTTTCTTATGTAAAGAAAGTAAATGCATTTAAATGATTCTTGCATTAAAGCCTTTACAATCTTCACAGAACACATTCTCCCTCCACAGTAATGCATAATGTAATATACTCCTGTATGCTGAGGAGATGGTGTCTGTCTGTGGACTTGTGTGTTTCTGAGACTGAATGCTGTCTTACAGCCACAAGGGACAGCCTGGCAGTGAGGGGCATTACATTGTCTGCAGAGACAATGGAGGACAACTTAAAGAGTTTTTCACCTCCAGCAGTCTTGAGTGTGTCCTCCGACCGACCGACTCGCAGCGCTTAATTCCATTCCCCTGGCCGGGCATTCCCCTGGCCCAGCCGCCTTGCTCCAGCAGCCCATACACCTGAGTTATTGGTTTGCTGTAATAATTACCTTCCAGTGAGAGTGGATATTAGCATATAAATAGCAGATGAACGAAGGACCATCACAGCTGAGTACATAACATTTTTGGTTTATAAGATTGAATGGGTTTTTAAATGCATAGCCATCAAACTTGCCAAAAGACAAATGAAGTTGAGTTGAGTTGTCTGACGTTGCCTCCTAAGATATTTTTTTTAAAGGATAACAGACTTAAGGAGTACACTGTAGCGGGCGCTTCCCAGGGCACAAAGTCATTGAGATTGCTTACACAATTAATTAGACCATAGCAAATATATTGGAGGGCACAGGGAGCACTTTAGCCCCCTGAAGGGTGTTTTTCCCAGTAAGTGGTGGATATATAACCAGAACCTCACCTACACCTTTCACTGGGGGAAGGGACAGAGGTTTGGACATGGCCAATCCATAGTTCACCCTGGATGTTTCAAAGCCAAGTAGCACTGGGAAGGAATGACACGGCAAATAGCACTGGGAAGCAATGGCACGCCAAGTAGCACTGGGAAGGAATGACACGCCAAGTAGTACTGGGAAGGAATGGCACCCCAAGTAGCACTGGGAAGGAATGACACGCCAAGTAGCACTGGGAAGGAATGGCACGCCAAGTAGAACTGGGAAGGAATGGATCATATTCTTATTTAATGCGCCTGCTTCTGTCTCTAAAATGTATCATGGACACCTTTGCAGAATTTTAATTAGCCTAATTAGGGAAATGTGTATAATTATATATATTTTTTTAATGTAAAAAGAACACACATTTTCTTGATTGAATGACATACAATTATTGTCTCTGAAATACAAAGGAATAAATAAGTAACAAATAACACCGCAGTTGTAGCCTAAAGCTGCTGTATTTGCTATGTAGACCATTCATGGGGAAGATATCCGTATAGTTAACTTAAAATAAAATATCTTGGAACTGTCCTGGAGTATTTTGTAAGAGAGAGAAAATGTGATTTTCTTTATACGTTGTACAGGATAGGAAAAATGTCTGTTTTTAAATGCTAAGGTGGGGATAAGGGATAGAGCCCATGTTTTAGATAGGCTTGTGTCAGCAAAATGTTTCTCCTCCCCATGCACACCCCTTTATAAGAGTTACAACGCTGTCATCTCAAGATTGCAGTCCTGATTTTATCACTGCAGAATTAAAACTAAAAGAATGTCTGTCGACCAGGAATTTCTAGTGGGCTGGTAATATTATTCCATGGGGTTTTAATCTATCAACGGAGAAATAACTGCTTTGGATTAAAGAAGACAACTGGTATAAACAAAATAGCAATCTCCTTTTCCACAATTGCTAGCTACTGGGAATAAAAGACTGTACCTGGGCCTGGAGTAATGTAGAACGTTTGTGTTGCGTTGTGGATTGCACTTTGTCTCCTTTTCCCTGAGTTTGAGGGTGGAATCCGCTAAATTAGAATAGAGTTGTTGAAGCGACCATTTCTATGGTAAACATTAAGATGGGGGATTTGGCTATCTCTTACCTTACCATTGTGGTAACACTTGACACTCAGTGTCATGACACATTATAACACGGTCATAACCATGTCATAACAGCTGACATAACTTGTCATAACCTGTAATAATATGGTATTACCACGGTCATGACCCATATATTTACACCTTTTGTGACATATATTGCATATTATGGCTGGTTATGACACCTACATAAGTGTCAAACCCACATTTATTCAAATTAGTTTTTTTCTTGTCATGAAGTTTCCTTTTGTTTGAAAGTGTGTTTCTTAAATCCTTTGTCATATTTTAAATAACTAAGATAATACACTTCATGACACTGTCATGGTTTTTACACTCTTTTACACTCACTCTGGTTTTTACACTCTTCCGTAGGTGTCATAACCAGCCATAAAATAACGCAATATATGTCAACAGGTTTCAATATGTGTCATGAATATATTATGACAAGTTGTTAGCTGTTATGGCATATTATGACATGGTTATGACCGTGTTATAACGTGTCATGGCACTGAGTGTCAAGTGTTACCACAATGGTAAGGTACGAGATAGCCAAATCCCCCAACCTACTGTTTACCATAGAAATGATCGCTTTAACAACTCTATTCTAACTTAGCGGATTCTGCCCCCCAAACAGGGAAAGGGAGAGAGAGTGCAATCCACAACGCAACACAAACTAAAGTGTTACCAAAACCATTATTATATTAGAAACCATTATTATATTAGAAACCATTATCACATTCTATGAAATAGAGAAAAATATCCTTCATTTCGTCAAGTATCATACTGCTCTTTTGCTTTCTTTCTTTCTCTCTCTCTTGAATATCAGTAATTATGAGTTAATTACTATTTAATCTGATATGGTTGTAATATTGTGGGACAATTAAATTGGTCTTTGTGTCTCATAAGCGCAGGTGTCTGTTGTATTAAGTGCAGGGCGAAGGATAAGCCACTTATTCACCACCATCTAGTTGGCCTCTCTGAGCAGCATGTACATTACTGTGGCTGCTCTCTGAGCAGCATGTACATTACTGTGGCTCCTCTCTGAGCAGCATGTACATTACTGTGGCTCCTCTCTGAGCAGCAGGTACATTACTGTGGCTCCTCTCTGAGCAGCATGTACATTACTGTGGCTCCTCTCTGAGCAGCAGGTACATTACTGTGGCTCCTCTCTGAGCAGCAGGTACATTACTGTGGCTCCTCTCTGAGCAGCATGCACATTACTGTGGCTCCTCTCTGAGCAGCAGGTACATTACTGTGGCTCCTCTCTGAGCAGCAGGTACATTACTGTGGCTCCTCTCTGAGCAGCATGCACATTACTGTGGCTCCTCTCTGAGCAGCAGGTACATTACTGTGGCTCCTCTCTGAGCAGCATGCACATTACTGTGGCTCCTCTCTGAGCAGCAGGTACATTACTGTGGCTCCTCTCTGAGCAGCATGCACATTACTGTGGCTCCTCTCTGAGCAGCATGCACATTACTGTGGCTGCTCTCTGAGCAACATGTACATTACTGTGGCTCCTCTCTGAGCAGCAGGTACATTACTGTGGCTCCTCTCTGAGCAGCAGGTACATTACTGTGGCTCCTCTCTGAGCAGCATGTACATTACTGTGGCTCCTCTCTGAGCAGCATGTACATTACTGTGGCTCCTCTCTGAGCAGCATGTACATTACTGTGGCTCCTCTCTGAGCAGCATGCACATTACTGTGGCTGCTCTCTGAGCAACATGTACATTACTGTGGCTCCTCTCTGAGCAGCAGGTACATTACTGTGGCTCCTCTCTGAGCAGCATGCACATTACTGTGGCTCCTCTCTGAGCAGCATGCACATTACTGTGGCTGCTCTCTGAGCAACATGTACATTACTGTGGCTCCTCTCTGAGCAGCAGGTACATTACTGTGGCTCCTCTCTGAGCAGCAGGTACATTACTGTGGCTCCTCTCTGAGCAGCATGTACATTACTGTGGCTCCTCTCTGAGCAGCATGTACATTACTGTGGCTCCTCTCTGAGCAGCATGTACATTACTGTGGCTCCTCTCTGAGCAGCAGGTACATTACTGTGGCTCCTCTCTGAGCAGCATGTACATTACTGTGGCTCCTCTCTGAGCAGCATGCACATTACTGTGGCTCCTCTCTGAGCAGCATGCACATTACTGTGGCTCCTCTCTGAGCAGCATGTACATTACTGTGGCTCCTCTCTGAGCAGCATGTACATTACTGTGGCTGCTCTCTGAGCAACATGTACATTACTGTGGCTCCTCTCTGAGCAGCAGGTACATTACTGTGGCTCCTCTCTGAGCAGCAGGTACATTACTGTGGCTCCTCTCTGAGCAGCAGGTACATTACTGTGGCTCCTCTCTGAGCAGCATGCACATTACTGTGGCTCCTCTCTGAGCAGCAGGTACATTACTGTGGCTGCTCTCTGAGCAGCAGGTACATTACTGTGGCTCCTCTCTGAGCAGCAGGTACATTACTGTGGCTCCTCTCTGAGCAGCATGTACATTACTGTGGCTCCTCTCTGAGCAGCAGGTACATTACTGTGGCTCCTCTCTGAGCAGAATGCACATTACTGTGGCTCCTCTCTGAGCAGCAGGTACATTACTGTGGCTCCTCTCTGAGCAGCAGGTACATTACTGTGGCTCCTCTCTGAGCAGCAGGTACATTACTGTGGCTCCTCTCTGAGCAGCAGGTACATTACTGTGGCTCCTCTCTGAGCAGCAGGTACATTACTGTGGCTCCTCTCTGAGCAGCAGGTACATTACTGTGGCTCCTCTCTGAGCAGCAGGTACATTACTGTGGCTCCTCTCTGAGCAGCATGTACATTACTGTGGCTCCTCTCTGAGCAGCATGTACATTACTGTGGCTCCTCTCTGAGCAGCATGTACATTACTGTGGCTCCTCTCTGAGCAGCAGGTACATTACTGTGGCTCCTCTCTGAGCAGCATGTACATTACTGTGGCTCCTCTCTGAGCAGCATGCACATTACTGTGGCTCCTCTCTGAGCAGCATGCACATTACTGTGGCTCCTCTCTGAGCAGCATGTACATTACTGTGGCTCCTCTCTGAGCAGCATGTACATTACTGTGGCTGCTCTCTGAGCAACATGTACATTACTGTGGCTCCTCTCTGAGCAGCAGGTACATTACTGTGGCTCCTCTCTGAGCAGCAGGTACATTACTGTGGCTCCTCTCTGAGCAGCAGGTACATTACTGTGGCTCCTCTCTGAGCAGCATGCACATTACTGTGGCTCCTCTCTGAGCAGCAGGTACATTACTGTGGCTGCTCTCTGAGCAGCAGGTACATTACTGTGGCTCCTCTCTGAGCAGCAGGTACATTACTGTGGCTCCTCTCTGAGCAGCATGTACATTACTGTGGCTCCTCTCTGAGCAGCAGGTACATTACTGTGGCTCCTCTCTGAGCAGAATGCACATTACTGTGGCTCCTCTCTGAGCAGCAGGTACATTACTGTGGCTCCTCTCTGAGCAGCAGGTACATTACTGTGGCTCCTCTCTGAGCAGCAGGTACATTACTGTGGCTCCTCTCTGAGCAGCAGGTACATTACTGTGGCTCCTCTCTGAGCAGCAGGTACATTACTGTGGCTCCTCTCTGAGCAGCATGCACATTACTGTGGCTCCTCTCTGAGCAGCATGCACATTACTGTGGCTCCTCTCTGAGCAGCAGGTACATTACTGTGGCTGCTCTCTGAGCAGCAGGTACATTACTGTGGCTCCTCTCTGAGCAGCAGGTACATTACTGTGGCTCCTCTCTGAGCAGCATGCACATTACTGTGGCTCCTCTCTGAGCAGCATGCACATTACTGTGGCTCCTCTCTGAGCAGCAGGTACATTACTGTGGCTCCTCTCTGAGCAGCATGTACATTACTGTGGCTCCTCTCTGAGCAGCAGGTACATTACTGTGGCTCCTCTCTGAGCAGCAGGTACATTACTGTGGCTGCTCTCTGAGCAGCATGTACATTACTGTGGCTCCTCTCTGAGCAGCAGGTACATTACTGTGGCTCCTCTCTGAGCAGCAGGTACATTACTGTGGCTGCTCTCTGAGCAGCAGGTACATTACTGTGGCTGCTCTCTGAGCAGCAGGTACATTACTTTGGCTCCTCTCTGAGCAGCAGGTACATTACTGTGGCTGCTCTCTGAGCAACATGTACATTACTGTGCCACTGTGGCTCGTCTCCCTGTTGAAAGCGATAACAGGGAGTAATTTAGACCTCATCCAAAGACAGTTTAGACCCTAATCTGCCATATTCAACACCGCTCACATGCGGTAATGAAAAATAAAATGAGGGGCAATAAGAGAAATAAAAAGCAAGCTTTGATCTACCTGTACTACTTGACATAAAGGTAATCATGAAAGCAATTAAGCTGAATAAATGGAAAGGCGTGCATGAAACAGTGGCTCATACGTGGCGTGCCCTAGACAAACCAAGGACATGAGAATTATGGGTAATATTTTATGAAAATGACCCCTATATTTAAATGGCATTCTGTTATGCGTTGTAGCGCAGGGAATGGTTAACTACCTTTTTGAGTAAATTAAAAGGCATAAATTCTGTTTAGCGGCGATGCTGGCTTCGCTTCATCCCCCAGGCAGAGCAGAACAGAACAGCCTCCCTTAGAGAGGGGAGGAGGAGGAGAGAAAAAAGCCTTGGGTTGCTTTTCACTTTTCATAAATTCCCCTGCTCGGATTCTATACCCCAAAAATAATTTGCGGCCAAGGCAGCTCATTGTTATTCCGCCATGATTGATGGTGGTCATTTACTCTCCTGGGGAGTTAAGTGCCCCTGTCATTCCTGAAGAGCGTAATTGGGAGGTTCCACAGGTCAGCGCCGGTGACAGTTTTCTCTTTTGATTAGTGTTAGAGTGATAGCAAAACGTACAGGCTGGGTGATAGATGAGCATGTGCAGGTAGAGGCTCCAGGCAGAGGAGAGGAGGAGACCATCACCTCCCCTCCTGTCCTGAACCATGCACACCACCTTCTTTGTTCTCAGCAGCATCTTCTAACAGACAGGCAGGTAGACAGGGGCTATGGACACGGAGGCCAGCATCAGTTTAGCTTTATCCAACTCATGCTCTGTTGTCTGAGAAGTGGGACGTAATAAATAGTCAAGTGCACAGCCTGAGTAATCAGACTTGGGGGGGTTTATTTGGTAGTGATTATGGCTGGAAGCCTAATACCTAGGCCGGTGGTTACCACCTAGTCCTCTCAGCTCTTGTTGAGTAGATCTCCCGAAAGCGATTGTGTTGAGGAAATACAGCTGGCTGGCTCAGAGGTGAGAGCCCTCCATATCGCTTGGTGACCCGGACTCTCTCTGACTAGCCTGTCTCGGGTTCCTTATCAGCTCCGCACACAGACACCTCTCCCACACCTGTGAATCAGGGCCACAGTACACTTATCGCTCCATCTGTTGGACAGCCTATTGCTTCCAACAGTTTTATTTCCTCTTCTTTCAGGAATAAAGGATAGGCTAAGATTTGGGTATTAGGTGAGTGGATTGGCCAGAACAGAGAGGTGCTTATGTGCAAACTGGGGAAGGGGGGGTAGTTGAGCAAATGTATCTAAAGGTTAACAACAGCCTTTAGATACCTTTACAACTAATACATGTTGTCTTTTCAGATCATTTGTAAACTTTTAAGTTGTCTGTTCGAAAAACACTACCTTAGTCAATCATATTGTATCAATTACAGTTACTGGTGAAAAATAACTAAGTTGCCTCCTGGAGAAACTCTTATGTAAATCTCCCTCTCTGTCTCCCTTAACCTCAATGACAAAATTAACTAAACAAGTGCTGTTATACGCACTGACAATTAGATGGCACAGTGGTCAAATAAACCACTACGTCAAAAGGAAGCGGAAAAAAATTGGATGTGGTCAAGTGGAAATTCCATTAAGGCTTTGAATTAAAATGTGAAGACGTCCCACGTTACTGCCGAGTTAGCCGTTCGGGGCGCTGTAAATCTTGTGAACACCCTGAGGGCCGTGGGGGATACCATTTGAGTGATAATCAGCAACCGGGGAACTGCTGATGAGGTCCTAATTCCTCTGTAACCTGTCTGCAAACAAACACAGAGACAGCAGGGAGGAGAGGGGGTAGGGGACTTGAGGAAGACGGGGGACTTGAGGAAGACTGGGAGAGAAGAGTGTCTCGGTTTATTTCTAGTGATGCAGGGGCATGGAGAATACGGACGGTGCTGTTTGATTATTGTGGTCCTAGGAAGAGGCCTAGTTTTATGTTAGGCAAGTAAGGATAGTCTTTCTCATGTATTGTTAGCTTATAATAAAATGTCTAACTAGCTACATTGCTAATGCATTACCATTTAGTAGTTTATTTTATTTTTAACCTTTATTTAACTAGGCAAGTCAGTTAAGAACATATTCTTATTTACAATGACAGCCTACACCGGCCAAACCTGGGCGATGCTGGGCCAATTTTATGCCGCCCTATTGGACTCCCAATCACGGCCGGTTGTGATACAGCCTGGATTCGAACCAGGGTGTCTGTAGTGACGCACTAGATGCAGTGCCTTAGACCTCTGTGCCACTCGGGAGCCCAAATGGTGAAGTGGTCCTTTCCATAGTCAGTCAACCATGTTGAGCTGACCCTGTACTTACAAAGATACCCTCTTCCCATCCACTAGATGAAAGCGCCGGAGGGCAGCGATGACGACGATGATGACTTTGAGGAGGTTCCGGAGAAGGAGGGTTTTGAACCCCACATTCCAGACCATCTACGGGAGGAGTACGGTGAGTTTGCTCAGCTGCAGAGGACCAGGGGCAGGTGCATACACAACAGGGTCACAGCCATACAAACAGCATCTGAGAAGAGCATAATGAAGAGTAATCCCAGTAAGCTCTCGCCCTCGCCTCAGGATATCACCACACACACATCACATACTATTGATTGGATTGGTTCAGATAAACATGATGAAGGTGCCAAAGAATGCCTCTAAAAGCTGGTTTGTTTGTAGAGTGATTGTTTAAAGCCCAACGTGTGCAGTGTTGGTAAAGGTCGTAGGTTAGGCCTCAGGCACGTTCCTGGCTGGTTTTAACTTCCGATGTTCAAAAGTACTTCAGCATTGTACTCAATTATCCAAACTGCTCACCAATGGTAAGTAACATAATTGCTAATTTACCTGTGCTAAATCCCCTTATATGATTTATGACCAATGTTCTATAAAAGGTCTTCCATCAATGACAGCAAACCAGTTTGTTCCAGTTCTATAGCCAGAAGTTCATTTTCCCAGTCTATGTAATTGCTAATGGCCTCAATATTGATATATGGTTGCAAGGCTGTAGCAAAACGTGCCATGCACAGAGATCAGAGGTTGTCTGTAATGCAAGTGGATTATAACAGCCTTGTGTCCAACTGACACTGTCATAATAGTTGACAAAGTGGCAATCTGCAATTACTACATCCATTTTTTTACTTTCAAATTAGTGATATACACCAATTGATTCTTGAAGAATATAACTTAAAAATGCCTCATGCTTAGTTCAATTATCATACTCCATCAGAACCCAAAATATAAACTTGTTGTCTTTTTGTAAGCAATGCAAGCACTGTATAGCCTCAAAACATGGTTAAAACTGTCATTTTGTTCTATGGGATGGTCAGTCCTCGCATCCGAAGCTCTGTCTATGAATTTGAGTGGTTACGTTTTTCCAGCTCCATCCCTCAGCTGTTTACCAAAACAGAGGTGGGGCTGACCGCTTTGTTGTTGTTTGAACTGAAGATTTCTCCTTTTATACCTGCTGGCTAAAGAAGTTCAAATTGAATCCTTTCTGGACATGTGATCAAAGACATCTTGTTTCAATGTACATTGTGTGCTCAGATTCAGCCTTAAGGGAGCCTAGTGGTTGGAGCGTTGGGCCAGTAACTGAAAGGTTGCTAGATCGAATCCCCGAGCTGACAAGGTAAAAATCTGTCATTCTGCCCTGAACAAGGCAGTTAACCCACTGTTCCTAGGTCACCATTGTAAATAAGAAACTGATAATAACTGACTTGCCTAGTTAATAAAAATAAATTCATGTTTTAGGTTCACATTACATTTTCCACCTAATTCCTCGTCATCACATTTTCAAACGAAACTGACCATGTCACTTAAATTAGATTTGTTATCTGATTAGCCCTAAAACCGTCCTCCTTGTGTGTTGTCCAGTGGCTTGATTGGTTTATTTAATGTTCTTAAAGTGAATAGGAACCAGCCTACAAAGTCTGTAGCATGGCCGGGCAGGCTACTTTGATGAGTGATCTATGAAGTGATCTGTGGAAGCCATGGAAAATTAACAATGCAATGCTGTTAATGAGCTCCTATTAGCCCAGTGCTGTAATTTACAACATCCATCTAGCCTCAGTCTCTCTGTAGGGGGGGTAGACCACAGGGAGTGGGAAGGGAGAGAGAATGCTCCCTAGTCTCCGTAGGGAGGTTAGACCACAGGGAGTGGGAAGGGAGAGAGAATGCTCCCTAGTCTCTGTAGGGAGGTTAGACCACAGGGAGTGGGAAGGGAGAGAGAATGCTCCCTAGTCTCTGTAGGGGGGTTAGACCACAGGGAGTGGGGAGGGAGAGAGCATGCTTCCTACCACAGCCAGGCTGAGGTGAACTCTCTCACACACACACACACACACTCACAAGATTCTTTGTGACTTACATAAGGGATATTTCCTCATTAAATTGGAAGCAGTCCTCCTGGGGGTAAATAATTATGATTTGGTCCCAGAATGAATCTGGCAAAGTAGTGTTTTTAGTGGTACTAAATGTGATGTATTTAGTACCCGTGTTTTGACTGGATCTCTATTGATTTTGGCTTGAGGACTTTAACGGCACGTTGTAGATGTTTCTCCTGGCTGCTTTAGATGTTTTCTCACATACCTCAGGGATTTGGTACACATGAAGCCAAGTCAAAATACAAGATTCAGTTTTAGGACAAAAATAATAATATCTGTAGCTCTGGTGCAATCAACAATAAAAAATACAAATAAATAAAAGGTAGCCTACTCTTTTAGAAAAAATATTTAAATAAAGTAAAATACAGAGAACATTTTTGTAAATATGCACTGTTTTTTTATTTTAACTTATCAGACCAATCTATCAAATGCATCAACTCTTATTTTCCTGTAGAAACCAAGCTTTGATCCAAAGAGAGAGGAACGAGCTTGGCCTTTCCCTTTATTTCTCTCTCCATTCTCTCCACTGCTCTTTTATCTATCCCTTTATCCCAGCAGTCCTGTCAGGACGTTATCTCTTTCTCAAATTTACATTTTAATTACAAGGCCTGCTGAACTCAGGAAAATCAATATACCCACCATTGGCAGCCCAGCGCCGTGTCTCCCTGCTGCTAGACCTCTCTATGTACTATTATTGATTTATCTCTTTAACACCTGCAACTTTATTGCTTCAGACAAATAGCTACCATTTTGGTCAATTTGAACAGAAAAAGAAAGGATTTGGTAGTATTTCACAATTCCTCAGATGGGGTCTTTGCACAGAACGATGCCGTAAGTCAGAGCGATGGAGGACTCTTGGATTAACCCAGGGATAGGCCTACGTCATGCAGGGAATGGGCTCTGATGAGGAAGAAGACTTGTGCCTCTGACCAACATTACATTCTCTTTTATTGTCCTTTTCCCCCTTTTTCTTGTTGGGGGGAATTGTTTATGTGTATTATTTTCACAAATACATTTGTGTCATTAATAATGTTTATTAATTCCAAATGATTTTCTAATGTATCTGGTCTGTTACTAGGAGAGGAGATGAAGATGAGGTTAGATGCTTACATGCGTAGCTGTAAGGTAACTCCCACTTTGTCCTCTGCGAGGTAACAACTGCTCTTTAAACATGTTTTATTTATTTGTTTTAATAAGTTTAAGTTGTCCCGGGCTGGGGCAGGTGCGGCTTAGAGCAGAGCTGTGATCTCTCTTCCAGCTTTAAGCTCAGTCTGACCCTCATAGAGCCCCTCTACAGCCCCTCTCTGCCCACCCAGGAGGTAACGCACAGCGGCAGAGCATCTCCTCCACCTCTCCCTGCCCTGGCCTTCACTTCATAACTGGGTTAACATTACCTACAGCAGGGTGGGCAACATCTCCAGGCTTCAGGGCCAGATGGAGATTTAGACATTCAGCGGAGGGCCAGTGTGTTTAAGAGGAGAGTCGAATGTTTTCCAAGAGGCTAGGAAAATAAATAGCTGTCCCACAATAATCTATCTGAGCTGAGCAGTGAGCACACAGCACTAAAGCAGTAGAATGTGCTTGATAAATCCGTACATATGAAAAGTATTTGGAAGTTCTTGATGTAATATGTAACGTATGGACACACTTCTCTGTTGGTCATTCCAGGTTTAGAGCCGTCCCCCTCCACCTCTGTGGCCTGTAAGAAGCCGGTGCAGCCTCCAGTAAAGTGTCCTGCAACAGGAGCCTCTCACACCCTCTCCAGACCCAGGAAGAGAGCCACTGACGAGGAGCAGGACCCCACCTGTGCAGCCGCCACACTCCGCCTCTTCAAGCAGCACCTCCTACCCCAGCCACCTAGCACCAGGTGACCCCTCCCTGCTTCACTTCATAGCTCTGGATGTTTATTCCACCTGAATTGGGATTTGGGATGGCTACTTTGGAAATATGTCTGTCTCGACCAAAGAGAAGAACCACAGCCTCAACGACTTGTGACTACTGTTTTCCATCTCTCTCTAGCTCTGCAGCAGGAGGTCATGTGGACCCCACATACCAGGCTAGTGAGGACAGGGACAAAGCTCCAGTCATCCCCTTCGGTTTGGACCTCTACTACTGGGGAGAGGAGCAACCCACTGCAGGCAAAATCATCAAGTACATACAGCCTCCCAACTTCCTCCATGACTAGCATGTTTTATTGAGTATACATTGAAATTTAACTACTGCACAGAGCTGAACTTTTCACTAAGTTTTCATTGGTTTTGATATGGCCACTAGAGAGCACTATTGTATGTTCAGAGTCACTGTAAAGCTGTTATTAGAGATAAACAGTGTTATGAGTTCTGAAAAGAGACTCTCCCATAATACTTCTGATTAAATTCTCAGCTAATAGCTATACCATTGCTACAGATTGATATTAGTAAAGAGCATGGACAGTTCTTCACACCCCTCCCTCTATCCTGGTGTCCAGGAATAGCTCCCAGCACCAGTTCTGGGTTCCCAACGAGGTAGAGGAAGAGGTGGAGAATAAGGAGCTGGCTGCCCAGATGAAGTCCAGGTACATCACGTTCGCTGGCCGCTTCCAGCCCGTCAAGCACAGGTGCAAAACCCCCATGCCCAACGGAGGCCTCTGTGAACGCCAGGACCGAGTCAAGGTGAGCGTTTAAGTTTTTGGTGAAAGTATTACAACTGTCATTGTAATTTCTATTTTTGTATATATTCTACTGGTAATAAGTTTAGATACCAGTAAGTGAGGCTTTGCAGTTAGGCAGAATTAGAGTGAAAGTGACATGTAGAGAGAGGATCGTTGTTGATGAGGCCAGGAATGTCTGATTCCCATAGTGTCCTTTCCATGGGCCGATCATCCCACGAGACGAGCTGGGAAAACCCACCAACCCTGAGGACGCTGTGCGGCTGGAGAAAGAGGAATGGAAACGTAGAGAGGACCAGCCTGGTGAGGGACATAAGAGGGCTCCTATTAGACACTTCAATTCCAAAAAAGTAAAACTGAAAAAAACCTTTGTATAATTATCTAGCTCACAGCAGACACAGTAATGGAAGTAATATTCTAAAGGAAATCTGATGGCGTTGATAGGTTCCCTTTCATAAAGGTCTTACCAATATCTGCCCTGTGCAGTGGCAGCTCTCTCTGGTCTAGTCTGTGGTAAAGAAGGAGAGATAATGGAAACACTTCCTGCTTCTGACTCCTCCCCCAGAACTCTCCATCACTCCCAGTCCCAGGCTCCCTCAAAACTGTCCATCACTCCCAGGCTCCCTCAAAACTGTCCATCACTCCCAGGCTCCCTCAAAACTGTCCATCAGTCCCAGCCTCCTTCAGAAATGTCCATCAGTCCCAGTCTCCCTCAGAACTATCCATCACTCCCAGCCTCCCTCAGAACTGTTTATCACTCCCATCCCATCACACAAAGGGCAGGAGCAAGACGGCACCAGAGTCAGGGAGCCAGGGGTTCTTCCACAGCACGGGGATGAGGGCCTTTTTAGTTCAGGAAAAGATGAACTGATGGAATCACAGTCATCATCAATACCCCTGATAATGGACTGCTGTTTCTGTCTCTGGGCTCTCTCTTTCTCTATCCTGGAGGCCGCACTAAAAGCCAATTAAGGGTGTGTTGGCTGCTGCCAGCGGGGCGTCGGATGTGCTTTCTCTGCCTGCAGTCACTTGTTAACAAACAGGTATCGGGGCCAGCTGACTCGGGCGGCCGCTGGCCACTGGCTTGTGAAATAGCATCTTTTGTAACTAACTACACTATTGATCCCCCACTCCATCAGTGCTGTAGACTCATCCAGACGCTGCCACACAGTGTGTCTCTGGCTCTATGGCCACAGTGTCTCAGCACAGCAGCATGCCGGCCCACCAGGCCACCCGCCAGGCCACCCACACCAGCCCTATAAGGACCTGCAGAGATCCATCAATCCTCTCTGCCTGCCTGGTCACTCCACTCACTCTCATAGGGCACTATTGATTTTTACTCTTAACGCCCTCAAATAGTTTCTTAGTGTGGCCCCACACACTCATAGGTTGTATTTTGGATTCTGTATGAACTAACCGATGTCAGGGTCTCTGACTGTTGTCAGGCAGAAAGAGAGGTAGACCCTGGCTTGTAGACATTGCAGCACTTTTATCTTTCGATGCCAATTCTATCCTAAATATTAACTCCATTGTCAAACCATTCCATACTCTCAAAATAGGTTTGGTCAGGCTGTGATAGATGATCAAGTTAACGCTGTTAAAATTGCATGTCTTCAATGTCTGAGAGAAACAGTTACGGTTCATGATCAGTCTTTGGCACATTAAGGTATAAGTAGGTTTTAATTAGAGTTCCCAATTATATTCATGACAATTAGTTAATTTGCTATTTGGCTCAAGATGGCTAAAACTGAATTTAGTAATAAAGTTAGACAGAATATTTGATTAATGATACTCCAGGCTTGTATTGAGGAGTTATTTCAATACAGTTATTATAGCAGCTATTTTCCACACTCCAAAACCCCTAGGTTATTCCCCTGAAATTACATTTACATCAGAGAAATTGTTCAAAAATCACAGTCTCAACAAGTGTATGTTTATTTTTGGATAACAGCAGAGTCCGTAGGCACAGGCCAGGACTGCTCCCGAGGCTCTGTCTGTGTGGAGTGTCAGTCCAGGCTCCCAGCTGTCTGTGTGGAGTGTCAGTCCAGGCTCCCGAGGCTCTGTCTGTGTGGAGTGTCAGTCCAGGCTCCCGAGGCTCTGTCGGTGTGGAGTGTCAGTCCAGGCTTCCGAGGCTTTGTCTGTGTGGAGTGTCAGTCCAGGCTCCCGAGGCTCTGTCTGTGTGGAGTGTCAGTCCAGGCTCCCAGCTGTCTGTGTGGAGTGTCAGTCCAGGCTCCCAGTTGTCTGTGTGGAGTGTCAGTCCAGGCTCCCAGTTGTCTGTGTGGAGTGTCAGTCCAGGCTTCCGAGGCTCTCTCTGTGTGGCGTGTCAGTCCAGGCTTCCGAGGCTCTGTCTGTGTGGAGTGTCAGTCCAGGCTTCCGAGGCTCTGTCTGTGTGGAGTGTCAGTCCAAGCTCCCAGCTGCCTGTGTGGTGTGTGTATGGAGTGTCTGTGGTGGGTGGACGGACACAGCTGGAGTGGACGCGAGGCTGTTGACAGAGAAAAGGCCCCTGCTGCAGGGGCTTCAGACAGCTTAACTTAATAAGGGCTCTCTCTCTCCTTCTCTCATCCTGGGGATAGGAATGAAAGCACACAAAAGGCAGGACTTAACCACAGAGGGATCACAGGGCTCATGTAATAGGGGGCTTTCACCATCCCCACCCGACCCTGCCTGCCACCCCAGGGGAGACGAACACCCCCCACTCCAAATTAATTTGTAACTAAAATTGGTGCCCCTTTTTTACAGGCTCTCACATGTCGCTCTCAGGGGTGATTGAGGAGAGCCCTAACGCTGGACCCAAAATACCAAACATTTTTTCAATTATTTTCTCGTTTGTTGTCGTTATGAGGCTGAGTTGATGGTGCAGTTAACCTATTCCATCAAGGTCAGGCGTAGCTTTGGAGCGGGCCATCACAGCCATGATTAATCCTCCATACCATCAACATCCTCCTGTAGGACCTTGGAACACACACTGTATGTCTCTGACTCGGTCTCTTACAGCCTCATCAGGTCTTCAACACTGTGTTGTCTGTAAGAGTCATTTTAACTTTGTCCTTTATTTAAAACCATAATCCAGTGTTTGGTTGTCTTTTCAATTTGTCCTGTATTTGAATGTTTGGACATGCTCGTCTTCTGGTCCATCCAAGTGTTCGGAGTAAATGGATGTTCATGTTTAGGTCTACCGTGTGTGATTGGATGTCTGCTGATACACACCATGTTTAGGTCGGAGTGTCTACCGTGTGTGATTGGATCTCTGCAGATACACACCATGTTTAGGTCGGAGTGTCTACCGTGTGTGATTGGGGAAAGGGGGATACCTAGTCAGTTGTACAACTGAATGTATTCAACTGAAATGTGTCTTCTGCATTTAATCCAACCCCTCTGAATCTGAGTGTCTACCGTGTGTGATTGGATGTCTACAGACTACACGCCATATTTAGGTCTGGTAATCTAAGTTTATTTGATTGTTTAGACTGGCGGGACCCTGAGCTGATGAGGGACATAGAGCTTGCCACTGGGGAGGACCTGGGGTCCTCCAAAACCTTTGGGAAGGGCAAGAAAGGCAAGGGGAAGGGCAAGAAGAAGAAGTTCCCCAACCTCAGTGATCTGAAGAAGGGTGTTAACACTTCACGCTCCAGACTAGAGAAGAAGGTTTTCAACCCGTAAGTACTGCAACAAGTGGCTGTCTCTTGTGTTTAACTTAAAGGAATATTACCCCAACACAATGGATACATGACCTTGCACTCACTAGACGTTGGGTGTTTAATAGATGTATTATTTAAATATATATACTGTGTATATATACTGTAACCTTGTTGCACTTGGCTTAAACGTCCAATGTGTAACTATTTACTTGTCCGTGTACTGTATAGTTTCAAATTCCCAATGTGTATTTGAGAGGATTAATGATTATTCAAACCTCACCTTAACACTTACTGTAGGATAACTGGTGTTCGTGATAGGATGTAACCATTTTTAAACACCGGTAATTCTAAACCTTTCCTACTTTATTTTTCAGGAGCTCCATGAGGCGAGTGACAGACGTCATGAATAAAATGGACAAATTGAAACACGCAAAGTTTGCAAACCAATTTAATTATGCACTGAATTAACAGGAAGTTGAGGAGGCCAGTGGATTTATAATCCTCAAGTACTGTACTGGTAGAAATGACTTCTAAATGGAGACTTCTACTACATTCACATCTCATGTCCATGTAACAACATGTTGAATTGCGTCACATTTATGCTTTCTATTATGTAAAAAAAAAAAAAAAAATGTTTTTAGGAAATAATTTGTCAAGTAATGTTATTTATTGATTTATGTGTAACATAAGGGAAAATGTAGTGCCAATCTTTGTCACCAGTTAGCTATTTACACTTAATGTAGTCCCCCCTTGGGATTTTCAATGGCAGAACTCTTTTTACAATTATCACAACCATTGAATGCTTAATGTATCAATGCTATTATGTGGAAGTGGTAACCTAACTGTTGTGACAGGCAGCTTTTAACAAGTGTTGCTCTTGACTCCCATACAGTTCTGTGTCTGAGTTTGAAAGCACTGTAAGGGCTTATAGAAACGTCTATAGGTTGCCAATAACTGCCCTGCATCAGACCTCTCTGGACTGTTAGAGAAAGACAGCCTGTGAATCAATATGAATAATTTAATATTCACCTGACAAAAATATCTTCCCTTTTTTTTTTATATATGTTTTCTCTGTTGTGTAGTAGTATGATGATAGTGAATGTGCTTGTGTTGGATTAGTACATGTTGATTGCAAGGAGGGATATCTTCAGGCCCGGTTGTTGGCTGTTTTGGTTTGGGCAGGTCTGGTTTGGAGGCATTGAAACAGTACTGTCTACTAGTCATTGGGAGCACATTAAACTAATTGTTTGCACATAAGCTGTCGTTCTTTAATACTGAAATGTATTTAACATTCCTGGGATAAAAGTTTACCTCATTCAGTCCACTGTGCCAGCTGCTCAAATATTATTTGATGAGCCCCAATTTGCGCCTTTGTTTCTATTTGGGCATGTCCGCCAAATTTGCTTGCATTATTGTTTACATAACATCTGAAAATCTACTTTATAAAAATGTTTAAAAATAAGAATCACCTTCTAGCTCACATCACTGGAAAGTTGCCCAGGGATTCAACATGCGTTTGGAATGTCATATTTTTAATGACCGAGCAAGTGTCTGCTTGAGTCATGCATTTAAAAACAAGAATTTCCTGGTAAAAAAATCATAATAATAACCTACAAATTCATAGATATTGTTTTACTCTTTTAGATGTTTTGTTTAGCGTATGTCTACGTTCGCTAATATATCAATGCTAATTGTCATATTATTAAATTAAATAACTGATATCTATCCTCTCGTTAATATTATTTAGATGATAATTACACTTGCCTATGAAACAATTCAAACGAAAGTAAGATTATTTTTTTCTGCACAAATGTCGCGCAGTGCGCTGTCCACTGCAATGGGAAATACAAATTATTTGACTGCAAAACATGTCGAATATAATATTTACATAATTAACCTTTTAAAAATGACATTTTGTCCAACATAATGCTTCAAGACTCGGACTTAATGAAAACAGCTGGCAGATATCAAGAAATAGCCTTCATTTGGCTATGCTACTTTCTGCAACGGTCGGGTATGTGCGTCCCAATTTCAATGCACCCCATGCACTAAATAATTCCGCAATCTGTACATTTGTTTAGACTTTCTACAAAGGCTATATTAGGCTAAGTCGTTTCATGCTTTTGCGTTTGGCCATACCTGCATGTGAAATTCTAGAACGATTCCAGGATCGCGTTCCATCATGGCTGACGTGCCATTTCATCACCATTTTGGAGAGCTGGTTAAGGACAGAGGACAGACTATTCCTATTTGAAGCGAAGTAGTCATCCAGTCTAAAATAATATAAATAAATGCTGTATCCATGTCACTTTCGTCCTCACAAATTCGACAAAACTATACTTTCAAAAATTGTAGAATAGACCTAACTTGCATCCATAGCGCAAAAGTTGCGCCATTGCGGCTGGAATGTCATATTTTTTTATGACGGAGCGAGTGTCTGCTTGAGTCATGCATTTCAAAACAAGGGCTTGTAAGTAAGCAGTTCACCGTAAGGTCTACTGCACCTGTTGTATTCGGCGGATGTGACAAATACAATTTGATTGACTGGATAGTTTTTGCACTTTTAAAGTAGCCCTAGGCCTATTCAAATGCACCTCCTTATCCCAGACGGCAAAAACATTTGAAAAAGTTGCTGAAATACATTGTATTTTGTTAGGCATCTAATAATTAATTCGTTCAAATATTCCATAGCCTAAATTGTGTTTTACGCGCAAGCACATTAGGTTATCGGGAATTCGGCATGATGTTCTTACACAATGTTTTAAAGTCAAAACCCTTCTTAGAAAGCGTATGTCCGAGAAGACAGTCTAGCCTATAATGTTGTGAAACAAGTTTGCGTTTAAATTACCAGTGATTGTTTTTCCTCATCAATAATTGAGTCAGGGAGCCGTTGTCAAATTTCTTATAAATAAATCAATAAATCGAAGTAGAGACATGCTGAATAAAATTGTAGACCTAAACACCATAGGCATATGCAACGGGTACAATAGCCAATAACCCACAATTTATAGGTAATTTAATTCAATGAATAAAAGTTATGCTACAGATATTAGCCATGGCTGATTTATCAATAGGCCTATGGGCTATGTATTTTTCAAAAACTCATATTTTTTCCGCGCAAGAGTGTTATAGATAAAGTTTGAGTTTTTTTCCCCGACGAAAATGCAACTAAGGTCCTAATAACATCGGTTGTCCCCAAAAAATATAAGTGGAATTAACCATTTAATTTAAAAAAGGTGAAAAGATACTGTCTTCAGTTCCAAAATGTCCTTTAATTTGGTGGAAAGGGGAGAGAGAAAAAAATCGACTAAGAAAGATTTAATCTATTTAATATTCGTATTAAAGTAGCTTATTCGTTAGTAAATGATAGCCTATTGTTTTATTTTACTTTGTCTTATACTATAAAAGACGAGTCCAGATGAAATGAGCATTCATTGGAGCCAAATATTCTCAGGTAGATTAACTATAGGCCTATATAATAAATGAATAGGGAAAACTTATGAAAATAATCATATTAAACTTTCACAGTTTAGTTACACAGTAATTACAATATGTCAAGCCATTCCAGATGTAAATGAACGATATTTATATACATCATGTAGGCCTATTTTTTTCAACTCTAATATGTATGAACTGCATTCGAAATTAAAAGCTAGACATATATTTGTCAACATCTGTATGTACATTTTGACCCCGAGTATTCACATACTATCAAAATGAAATCAAAAGTCAAATACATCAAAATCTTCTTTCCTTGGTAAAGGTTGATTTTCTTCGAGCACTTGTCCTTGACGAAACAACAACATGAAATGTTCAGAGTTCTTCCCATCTACAGCATCAAGTGCATTTAAGAAGTCTTTAGTTAAGGGCATGTCTTTAGTTCTCTAAAACCATACGTTTAATATGGTTATTAAATTCATATCTCATTGGAGTCAATTATTTTGATAATATCGGTGAATTTTAGACGCCTGCGAAAACATGATGTTTGGGCGCAAAACTCTATACGTATCTCCATATCTTTACAGGTGAGAAGTGTAAAACGCAGGCGCTCCGTAAGTCTGAGATCCTAACATGAAAGGTGACAGTACCGCATGACTTGGCAGAAAGGGTAATTGGGTGGTGCAGACTAGCCCGCCTGGTCCGTGACCTGGGTAGCCTGTGTGCATTGACAGATGGCTCATGGGAGGAGACGAGCTGAGTGGACTCAGGCTCCCTAGTCCATTGCTCTGGCCGTTCTGGCCACCGCCCGTCGGGGCGCTGGTATCTGCGCCAGGGTTTTGTTTCTTCCACTTGGTCCGTCGGTTCTGGAACCAGATTTTGACTTGAGTTTCAGTCAAACTGAGTGACAGTGCCAAATTGAGCCTCTCACACACAGAGAGGTATCGGGTGGACTTGAATTTGTTCTCCAGTGCAACAAGTTGTTCGTAAGTGAATGCTGTCCGGGCCCTTCGGGGCTTACCCGACTTTGAATCGGAGCCAGAGCGCTTTCTCTTCGGCTTTCCTTGATTACTTTGTCCATTCGACCCTGACTGTTGAGTTTGCTGTCCACCAGGACTTCTTGGGCTCTTGCTCGCCTGGTCGTCGTCATCATGGTGTCCCAGTTCCCCCTCCGCGTTTCCAGTTAGTGCGCTGCTGCTCTCCTCACTACACACGTCATCCTGCATCTCGCTGTCAGAGTGGGAGCCTCTTTTGAAATCATTCTCGCATTCTTCGGATCTGTAGGCACACATGAACCCCTCCTCTAGAAAGAAAAAAGACACATGCCATTGAGTCATTTCAAAATAAGAATCACATTAAGTCCAAGTTAATTAGACTGACAATATTCAAAACTTGACAGAGACTATATTGACCAGCCTAATTAACATAGGATTTGCTCAAGAAAATATGAAGTGATGAAAAACAATGCCAGCTAATGGATAACCTTTATCCTTTCACCATCCTACAAAGTGATTGATGGAGGTGTAATGTTGTTTTTATGTCCATGTTGTGTATTTATGTAGCCGAGCCTAATACCGTGTCAATAGTGTAAGTATTTATTACAGTCAACCTAAATAATATGCTGGGTAAAATGGAAAAGGACACACGTAATTCATGTTAACAATTTTATGTTAGGCTAACAATGAAATCGTGAAAACTGCGTTTGATATGGTCTACTTTCAGACACCTTTAAGAAAAATACTTGAGGAAGCTTAATTATTTTGGAAAATACGTCATAATTTAGTAGGCCATTATATGCTAAATATTCTAACATTAAATAGATATTCAAAATCCATTTATGTTATTGTGGAGTGGGTAACAGGTGCGCTATCTCGCTTTAATAGCTGGGTGCTCTGCCATATGTAAGCTATACAAATATAGAGAGTCGCACACTCATATATATATATACTCCCAGTAATTTATTGGGTAAAAACATGAGACAATGACTTCCAATGAAATCCCAAGTTCAAGAACATTGGTAAAAGGTGGAATTACACTTTTTTTGTTGGGACACAATACGTCACCTCAGGCTATTGCGTGCAGTTATGCCTTGATCATAGCATCAAGAGACGTGCCAAAGCCATTGTTTTTATGCAAGTGCCTAGGGGATAATTAGCCTATAATTGCTCCACGCCTGTGTGAGGGCGGTTTGCATAGTGGTATTCAAAACATTAGTCAACAAACAATTGTTACAATATATAGGCCTTTACAAATACAAATATTGAAATGCACAGATCAGCAGAATTAATTCGACAAATAGCTTTTTAGGATCATGATGACATGTAGGAACAATTTCAGATATTTTGGCCTTACTTCCTACAGCACAATAAAGCCTGCAAATATATATGCTTTGGGGTCTAAAAAATAGACATCTGGATAGAACGATTGTGATTGAATGTAGGAAAATATAGCCTACATACCAATGACAGCGCAGCCATAGAGTCTACAAGTATGGCCTGAATGATAAATGATCGTTTAGACCTCGAGGATGCATGGTATTTAATCTATCGAGCCATTTACATTAGGCCTAAATTGTTCAATAAGGATATTGTTTGTCAAACCTTCAAGGTTTGTTTGATTTTAAGAGATACAAGTTAAATAAACAAAGTCAATTATTTTCAGGAGTAGCCCACAACATTCAAATGCAGGCCACTTTTACGCACAAGCACCATCTTATGACAAAACAGTGCAATACCAACATAAAATAAAACGAATATTTGCATCAGCCTACTTACTTTTGAATTATTTAATCAAAACTCACATTTTCCCATCAAGGTCTGCGCATCTTCAGCATTGTTTGTTGACACAATTTTGTATATTTGCTCAAGCCTGTTTGTGTGATCGTCTACGGTTGGCTTTTACGTTTAAGCTATAGCCCATGTCCCTGTTGGAAAGGGTTTTAATGTTTATATTGGCAACATAAACAATATCTCACTAATCCACATCATGTCTTCATGTTCAATTATTTTTATATAATATTAAGAACAATGTTTTTTTTGTCAGTTGGTTTGCTAAGTATGTCTGTTTTTTTAACCAGGTAGTTAGTACATAACAAATCACCCGGACAACATGATAACCGCAGTGTCCTCTCCTCTGACTAGGTTAGGTTATATTTAAATGCATAGCCATTAATGTGGTTACGGAGATCAATGTAGACCTATCTAATTAATGAAATAATTGTTCCCTTTTTTTAGTTGAAAAATGACAGTGGGGGTGATGTGTTTATCTTATAGCAGCAGAGACAATCTTAATCGTGTGTCTTCTTTCTGGGATCAATATCTACCCTAATAAGTATAATAGGTTTTAATCGTGTAATTATCCGAATTTTGACCCTATAATTTAGTTGTTGAAGGAGTCAGGCAAGCTGCCTGAAAGAGATATACTCAATTCGATAATAGGATATCGACCTAGCCTCGTTCTGCATGCCACTCTGGGGCGATTTTCGCCATTATCCTGCTGCATCTTTAACCTCGCAAAGCACCTTAAATTAAACGTAATCGAAGGGTTTTAATTGTTTTTTCTTTAGTTATTACAAACCTTTTTTATCCTGGGTAGCCTAAGGGACTAGGTGCATGGATGGAATATTACATATCCATTACATATAACCTTTACCTCAGATATGATCATGTTTATTTCTGAGAAAAAGCGTTCCAGAATATAGAATACAAAGTTAGATGTGAAAAATACAAACTAAGGAACTCCTGGATCTGAAACAACTTGCAGGTCCCTCTAGCTTCAAATACATAGGCTAACCCAGTGTTTCCCAAACTCTGTCCTCGGGACCCCAAGGGGTGCAGGTTTTGGTTTTTTGCCCTTACATTACACAGCTGATTCGATCATCAAGGCTTGATGATTAGTTTATTATTTGAATCAGCTGTGTAGTGCTAGAGCAAAAAAAAAAAACACTTTACTCCTTGGGGTCCCGGGGACAGAGTTCGGGAAACCCTGGGCTAGCCTTTAAAGCAAACACTCATCAAGTTCTCTGTCTCGTTACGATCGACACAAATAGGCTTGACGTGGTTTTACAAGAATGTCACATGTGTCAGTAGGCCAATTGAGCAACTTTCTAAGACATCTGTGTAGCCAACAAGAGGCAAATGTAGGCTACATAATATGTCTATTTCAAATCGGATTTTTCAGAGATATGCATAGGCCTACAGCATAACAACAACACTGTTAGAAAATACAATACAAATATACAAAAAACTAAAGCTACAAAAATAAACTTACTTAGTCCTGTAGATTTTTGACATGTGTCATAGTCATCTGCATAAGACTTCTGCTCTACATCATGATTCGAGTCATCACCTCCACGGTTCTCTGTCCCGAAGGCGAATTCGCTGCCTGTCCGGTTAGGATTTGGCTTTTTGCTCGTAAATTTATTTGGGTCCAAAATGTCCAAAACCGAAAATGAAGTGGTCCGGTGAAGCATTGGCATTGCTACCGGAGCCGGCTCTTGACGTGGAGAGTTGTTTCGACTGTCCGCTTGCAGTATGTCTCTACCCCCCGGGCAGGAAAACACCGACAGTGCGTTGGCAGAGAGCCGCTTCTCGCCGTGATTGTCCATGCTTTCCGGAGCGGCCACGACGATCACAGCTGTTTGGGCAGTCACACCGGACGCCGGCGGAGCAGCAACTGAGACGTCTCCCACCTGAACCTTTTCCCTGTTCATGACTTCCTTATCAGAGCTTTAGCACCAAGACAATCAAATTAAGATTCTCTTACAACCGAAGAAGACATACTAGCGCATGCAATTTGAGAAAAGTAGGCTATAATGTCTAGTGCAATATTCCTGCACAGCTTGCGTTGCCAAACCCCCTCTTACAGCTGCACTACTCTGGTCTTTGTTACTCACGGCTGACAGCCAGGAGGTGGTGGTTCAGTGTTGGATGTTGGTCTCCCTTGCTCAACTACTTTTTGGGGTTTGAACCATCCCCTCAGGACCCTCCAACGTTTATGTCATGCACGCACACCTCGCTCTCGCGCCACCTCCCACCCTCGTTCAGTCGTAGCCAAAACTTAGACACAAGCTACGCCTTATTTATGCATTCATATTCAACTGTGGGTTGTAATTGGCTACAAATGAATCCCATGGCTCTAATAGCCTATTATCTCCGTCTGCGCGCGTGAGGGGTAACAGTGGCGCACTGAGAGTGAGGGATGATATGGTTCCTGATATACTCAATTTCATCTGAACTCCTGAACTGCATGGAAAGGCTCTCTAAATAGGCTTATTTTTATTTCCTCCCTCGCTTATATGGGCCACTTTGAGGTTGTGAGAATTATTGTTTTAATAAATATTTCCAAGATCATAATGCCATGATCTAACTTTTCCTCAGTATTGAGGGATCCAATGCAAGGTTTACAATGTCAAATCGGTAAAAAAAATCTACGTCTAGGGGAGGCTATTATTATTATTATTATTAGGCTTATTGTTATTAGGGGATTATTGTTAGATGAGAAAGTTCAGATGAGAAAGATTCGTTATCTTTAATGCAAATTAAAGGGCACTTTCCAAAACTCAATTATGCATTGAATAAACTCAGTAATAGCCCTTTCAGTGAAATATTGATTTCTAATCTGAGATGTCATTATTATGCCAGAACAATAATGGGCCTAGACCAAAGAATTGGATTTTGATTTAAAACACTACGTGTTTATTCTAATCTTGAACTTAATATTCCATTTACTTTTCTTTTATGCACTCCCTTAACAGTAGCCTATATTATGACAGACTTTATCGTAAAGAGAAAAAAGAAAAAGAAGTGTGCCAAGCATAACAAAATTGGATTTCCTTCGTCTGGGGGCTGATGACACATACAAGGTCAGTTTCTTTGCAATTACCGCGGGCAATGATCCTTTGGAAAGTAGAAATTAAAAGTTGGGGAAAATAATGGGTAAAACAATCAGCTGTAATTTTGGTAGGGATGAACATGATTATCCTATCAAAAGGGCAAGCCCAGGGGAGTTGGCTGGGACCCAGCCCTGCCCTCCACTCTGGTGCTATAGGAGACTGGCTGCTGCTGCAGACTCCAGTGCAGGGTATTGCGGCCAAGCTGTAATTGAACAGCTGTTAGATATTCTTTCATCTGATCTATGCTGTCCTAACAGTGGTTTGAATAGTCTTTCTTTGACGTGTCTTTATGTTTTCGAAGTTTATATGGCAAAATATGCTCACAGTTGCCGTATATGACTTTATTGCATAAATATAGGACAAGTGATATCTTACAGTTATTGTATTTTTTTAAGTCTGATGATAGGCCTGTTTAACCTATACACGTAGTATACAAAAAAAAACGTTTCTCCCTGATATCTCTTTGAACAGATTTTCTAATAATGAGGTTGATGATAACAGAATAACAAACGATAGCTTAATAATGATTAAGCAGAATCATCATCATCATATAGGCCTATTTGACAGCGCTTATTCACAGTTTCATCTTAACTGCTGCCCGCAATGCTGTCACCTCGAGTTAACCCAGATTATCTCCATCAGTGGCACGCCAGCCACCACTGATATCTAACAATTTATAAAACATTTGTTTTTACTTTAATATTTTGTCGTTTATTTGATCCTATAACAGAAAACATAGGCTATTTTCATAGTCCCATGTAGGCCTGTGACACGCATTAATGTTTCCCTGTGGTCCAACCTTTTGAACCTACACAATTAATTATATTGCAGCTTCCGCGGGTCCTGTTGTCCCGTCAAACAGATTGAGGGGAGGTAGTGCCATAATTACAATTTCCACGTTGCCTCAGTGTCCATTCTCCAAATTTAGACGTATAACGCTCGATAATTTGCATGTAAATAGTGTCTTTCAAGAGCTCTCTTTTGCAACACCCCGCGAGTTTATATAGCCTACTCGGTTCAGCCACGGAACTTTCGAAGATGGAAGGGCCATGACGTCCCGTGAATTACAGACAGTTACCTGTCAATTATCCGCGCGTTAATCAACCAAATTCAATCTCACGAAAACAGACTCTTTCTTCAACAGCAAAATTAGTAATCTGTCAACATGAAAAAACAGTCTGACCCTTCTACAGACACCCCCAACCGCTGCAATGTTACAATAACAGCTGAATTAATAATAGGGTCACGCAACGCACCAGGCTCTGGCTGGGCTCTTCCATCTATGGAAGTCCCTGGCAAAATGTTCAGGTCCAGGTCAGGATCTGATTTTTGTGTAAGAAACATCCATTTACATTTGATTATAAAATTAGGGGAGACTGGGGCTGGTTGTAACATGGGATAGTTGTAACACTCTCAATATCTCCAATCAGGAACAAGCTAGAATTATGTGACTCACTCTGCACATGCTCAGTTTATTCCTCAACCTTCATGATGAAGCAAGACCGTGTGATAGACTGCAGAATTTATTGATAACAGTCTGATTTTGAGGTAAGAAAGTTTTTTTTAAACCAAATTAGTTTTTGTGATGGCATCACCTGCTTTGTAGTTATATTCACCAAACTTATATCAGGTTTATAACCAGTGTGAGAGACTGGCATGGCTCCCTGTGGGAGTTGGCATGGAACAGAAAAAGACTGGCATGGCTCCCCGTGGGAGTTGGCATGATATATAGAGAGACTGGCATGTAAGACAGAGAGACTGGCATAAAAGAGAGAGAGACTGGCATGAATGAGAGAGAGACTGGCACGATAGAGAGAAAGACTGGTATGGAAGAGAGCAAGACTGGCATTAAAGAGAGATATACTTTACTCCATGATACAGAGAGAGACTGGCATGGTAGAGAGAGAGACTGGCATGGTAGAGAGAAAGACTGGCATGATAGATAGAGAGACTGGCATGGAAGAGAGCAAGACAGGCATAAAAGAGAGAGACTGGCATGATGGAGGGAGAGAGACTGGCAAGACAGAGAGAGAGACTGGCATGATAGAGAGAGTGACTGGCATGATAGAGAGAGACTGACATGATAGAGAGAAAGACTGGCATGATAGAGAGAAATACTGGCATAAAAGAGAGAGAGACTGGCATGATGGAGAGAGACTGGCATGATAGAGAGAGAGACTGGCATGGAAGAGAGAGAGACTGGCATGGAAGAAAGAGAGGCTGGCATGGAGGAGAGAGAGGCTGGCATGATAGAGAGAGAGAGACTGGCATGATGGAGAGAGTGAGACTGGCATAAAAGAGAGAGACTGGCATGATACATAGAAAGACTGGCATGATAGAGAGAAATACTGGCATAAAAGAGAGAGAGACTGGCATGATGGAGAGAGACTGGCATGATAGAGAGAGAGACTGGCATGGAAGAGAGAGAGACTGGCATGGAGGAGAGAGAGGCTGGCATGATAGAGAGAGAGACTGGCATGATGGAGAGAGTGAGACTGGCATAAAAGAGAGAGACTGGCATGATACAGAGAGAGACTGGCATGAATGAGAGAGAGACTGGCACGATAGAGAGAAAGACTGGTATGGAAGAGAGCAAGACTGGCATAAAAGAGAGAGACTGGCATGATGGAGAGAGAGACTGGCATGATGGAGAGAGAGACTGGCATGGTAGAGAGAAAGACTGGCATGATAGAAAGCCTGTATCAGAGATAGCGAGACTGGAATTAAAGAGAGAGAGACTGGCATGATAGAGAGAGAGACTGGCATGGAAGAGAGCAAGACAGGCATAAAAGAGAGAGACTGGCATGATGGAGGGAGAGAGACTGGCAAGACAGAGAGAGAGACTGGCATGATAGAGAGAGTGACTGGCATGATAGAGAGAGAGACTGACATGATAGAGAGAAAGACTGGCATGATAGAGAGAAATACTGGCATAAAAGAGAGAGAGACTGGCATGATGGAGAGAGACTGGCATGATAGAGAGAGAGACTGGCATGGAAGAGGGAGAGACTGGCATGGAAGAAAGAGAGGCTGGCATGGAGGAGAGAGAGGCTGGCATGATAGAGAGAGAGACTGGCATGATGGAGAGAGTGAGACTGGCATAAAAGAGAGAGACTGGCATGATACATAGAAAGACTGGCATGATAGAGAGAAATACTGGCATAAAAGAGAGAGAGACTGGCATGATGGAGAGAGACTGGCATGATAGAGAGAGAGACTGGCATGGAAGAGAGAGAGACTGGCATGGAGGAGAGAGAGGCTGGCATGATAGAGAGAGAGACTGGCATGATGGAGAGAGTGAGACTGGCATAAAAGAGAGAGACTGGCATGATACAGAGAGAGACTGGCATGAATGAGAGAGAGACTGGCACGATAGAGAGAAAGACTGGTATGGAAGAGAGCAAGACTGGCATAAAAGAGAGAGACTGGCATGATGGAGAGAGAGACTGGCATGGTAGAGAGAAAGACTGGCATGATAGATAGAGAGACTGGCATGGAAGAGAGCAAGACAGGCATAAAAGAGAGAGACTGGCATGATGGAGGGAGAGAGACTGGCAAGACAGAGAGAGAGACTGGCATGATAGAGAGAGTGACTGGCATGATAGAGAGAGAGACTGGCATGATAGAGAGAAAGACTGGCATGATAGAGAGAAATACTGGCATAAAAGAGAGAGAGACTGGCATGATGGAGAGAGACTGGCATGATAGAGAGAGAGACTGGCATGGAAGAGAGAGAGGCTGGCATGATGGAGAGAGCGAGACTGGCATAAAAGAGAGAGACTGGCATGATACAGAGAGAGACTGGCATGATGGATTGAGCAAGACTGGCATAAAAGAGAGAGACTGGTACGATAGAGAGAAAGACTGTTGGCATGATAGAAAGCCTGTATCGGAGATAGCGAGGCTGGAATTAAAGAGAGAGAGGCTGGCATGATAGAGAGAGAGACTGGCATGATGGAGAGAGACTGGCATGATAGAGAGAGAGACTGGCATGATAGAGAGAGAGACTGGCATGGAAGAGAGAGAGACTGGCTTGGAAGAGAGAGAGGCTGACATGGAAGAAAGAGAGGCTGGCATGGAGGAGAGAGAGGCTGGCATGATAGAGAGAGAGGCTGGCATGGAGGAGAGAGAGGCTGGCATGGAAGAAAGAGAGGCTGGCATGGAGGAGAGAGAGGCTGGCATGATAGAGAGAGAGACTGGCATGATGGAGAGAGCGAGACTGGCATGGAAGAAAGATAGGCTGGCATGGAGGAGAGAGAGGCTGGCATGATAGAGAGACAGACTGGCATGATGGAGAGAGCGAGACTGGCATAAAAGAGAGAGACTGGCATGATAGAGAGAAAGACTGGCATGATAGAAAGCCTGTATCAGAGATAGCGAGACTGGCATGATAGAGAGAGACTGGCATGATACAGAGAGAGACTGACATGATAGAGAGATAGACTGGCAAGGAAAAGAGCGAGACTGGCATAAAAGAGAGAGAGACTGGCATGATGGAGAGAGAGACTGGCATGATCAAAAGAGAGATGAGACTGGCATGGAAGAGAGACAGGCTGTCATGAAAGAGGGAGAGACTGGCATTAACGAGAGAGCGTAGCAAGATAGAGAGAGAGACTGGCATGGAAGAGAGAGAGACTGGCATGATAGAGTGAGAGACTGGCATGATCAAAAGAGAGATGAGACTGGCATGGAAGAGAGACAGGCTGTCATGAAAGAGGGCGAGACTGGCATTAACGAGAGAGCGTAGCATGATAGAGAGAGAGACTGGCATGGAAGAGAGAGAGAGACTGGCATGATAGAGTGAGAGACTGGCATGATAGAGAGAGACTGGCATGATAGAGAGAGACTGGCATGATAGAGAGATAGACTGGCATGATAGAGAGATAGACTGGCATGATAGAGAGACTGGCATGATAGAGAGATAGACTGGCATGATAGAGAGAGACTGGCATGATAGAGAGAGACTGGCATGATAGAGAGATAGACTGGCATGATGAAGAGAGACTGGCATGATAGAGAGAGAGAGACTGGCATGATAGAGAGAGAGACTGGCATGATAGAGAGAGACTGGCATGATAGAGAGATAGACTGGCATGATGAAGAGAGACTGGCATGATAGAGAGAGAGAGACTGGCATGATCAAGAGAGAGACTGGCAT
The DNA here is from genome assembly GCF_013265735.2 of Oncorhynchus mykiss. NCBI lineage: Eukaryota > Metazoa > Chordata > Actinopteri > Salmoniformes > Salmonidae > Oncorhynchus > Oncorhynchus mykiss. Next base: position 19,132,046 of record NC_050571.1, on the reverse strand, counting down.
GATAGAGAGAGACTGGCATGATAGAGAGATAGCGCTGCGACAAAGATTTAAATCACCATGGAGGGGGAAAGAATCTCACTCAGTAATGATCTTAATTAAGGTTAATGAGCTCTGCTCTGCCTCTAGATTATTAAATTAATCTGATCATATGAATTAATCATAATTAGTACAATTATAAGCTTAAACATTTTTTACAGATGAAACAGTTTTTTGGTACATAGGAGCCAGAATAATTATAGTGGGTATATATACAGTTCCAGTCAAGTTTGGACACACCTACTCATCCAAGGGTTTTTCTTTATTTTATTAGGGCTGAAATCTGAGGTGCAGTTAACTCTATAATGAACTTTTCCTCTGCAGCAGAGATAGCTCTGGGTCTTCCTTTCCTGTGGTGGTCCTCATGAGAGACAGTTTAATCAGAGCACTTGATGGTTTTTGAGGCTGCACTTGAAGAAACGGATTGACTGACTTTCAGGTCTTAAAGTAATGATGGACTGTCATTTCTCTTTGCTTATTTGAGCTGTTCTTGCTATAATATGGACTTGGTCTTTTACCAAATAGGGCTGTTTGCTGTATACCACCCCTACCTTGTCACAACACAACTGATTGGCTCAAACACATTAAGAAGGAAAGAAAGAAATTCCACAAATGAACTTTTAACGAGGCACACCTGTTAATTTAATTGCATTCCAGGTGACTACCTCATGAAGCTGGTTGAGAGTGTGCAAAGTTGTCATCAAGGCAAAGAGTGGCTACTTTGAAGGATCTTAAATATAAAATATATTTAGATTTGTTTAACACTTTTTTGGTTACTACATGATTCAATGTGTTATTTCACAGTTTTGATGTCTTCACTATTATTCTACAATGTAGACAATAGTAAAAAATAAAGAGGGGGGGGGGGTATTCAGAAGATAGCCCTATATAGTAAAATACCATGTCCATACTTTGGCAAGAACAGCTCAAATAAGCAAAGAGAAACAACAATCCATCATTACTTTAAGACATGAAGGTCAGTCAATACAGAAGTTTCTTCAAGAGCAGTCGCAAAAACCTTCAAGCGCTATCATGAGGACCGCCACAGGAATGGAAGACCCTGAGTTACCACTGCTGCAGAGGATAAGTTAATTAGAATTACCTGTCTCAGAAATTGCAGCCCAAATAAATGTTTCACAGAGTTCAATGACATCAATAAGAAGAAGAATCTTGCTTGGGCCAAGAGACACGAGCAATTGACATTAGACCGGTGGAAATTTGACCTTTGGTCTGGAGTCCAAATTTGAGATTTTTGGTTCCAACCCTGTGTCTTTGTGAGACGTGATGTTGGAGAAAGGATGATCTTTGCATGTGTATTTCCCACCGTAAAGCATGGAGGAGGAGGTGTGATGGTGTGGGGGTGCTTTGCTGGTGACACTGTCAGTGATTTATTTAGAATTCAAAGCGCACTTAACCAGCATGGCTGCCACAGCATTCTGCAGCGATACGCCCTCCCATCTGTTTTGCAATTAGTCGGGCTATCATTTGTTTTTCAACAGGACAATGACCCATCACACCTCCAGGCTGTGTAAGTCTATTTTACCAAGATGGAGAGGGATGGAGTACTTGCATCAGATGACCTGGCCTCCACAATCCCCCGACCTCAACCAAATTGAGATGGTTTGGGAGGAGTCGGACCGCAGAGTGAAGGAAAAGCAGCCAACAACTGCTCAGCATATGTGGAAACTCCTTCAAGACTTTTGGAAAAGCATTCCAGGTGAAGCTGGTTGAGAGAATGCCAAGAGTGTGCAAAGCTGTCATCAAGGAAAAGGGTGACAATTTGAAGAATCTCAAATATAACAGAGGTAAAACAGAGATCCACAGATCCACTGACCAATTGGATCCCGGTCTGCTTAAGTGTACAGTGCCTATCATTGTTGGCTCAATAATCCAAATGTTTTATTTAACATTGTTATCAGGAAATATTCCAAAAGTATGTAAATCAGCTCTTGTGCAGCCACTCCATAAGGCCGGGGATAGTAGTGATCTTCATCATTATCACCCCATTTCAAGGATTCCTTGTCTAGCTAAGATTCTTGAAACCTTGGTAAATGTACAACTTTGCTCTTTTTTATCTGAGGAATGTATTTTGAATGCAAATTAATCAGGGTTCAGGCCAGCAACCACTTTAAACACTAAAATGAAATGTACTGCTTTGTTTGTGGACCTGTCAAAAGCTTTTGATACTGTTGATCATGCTATTTTATTGAATGAGTTGCCCTCGATAGGCCTGAGCTCTGACGCCTGTTCACGGTTTCATGATTATCGTAGTGATAGAATTCAGACCATTGTGATTGATGGAGTTTCTTGAAGTACATCAAGGTGTACCACAGGGGTCAATTCTGGGACCTGTTCTCTTCACTATTATATTAACACCATTGGTCAATCTGTTAAAAATGTTGAACTTCATCTATATGCGGATTATATTATTATGTATGCAATTGCCCAGACTTTTGATCTGGCAGTGTCAAATCTACAGTCAGATTTTAAAGCTATGCAGGAATCCCTTGCTGATTTAAAATGTGTGCTTAATACCAGTAAAACGAAATACATGTTGTTTTTAAACTTTTTGCAATTTTGTTTCAGATGAACATCATGTTCACTCATTAGATGGTTCTCCAATAGCATTCTGCAGCGATACGCCCTCCCATCTTATTTGCGCTTAGTGGGACTATCATTTATTTTTCAAAAGGACAATGTCCCATCACACCTCCAGGCTGTGTAAGGGCTATTTGACCAAGAAGGAGAGGGATGGAGTGCTGCATCAGATGACCTGGCCTACGCAATGGATTCTGTTCAAATAAAATACAAAAGTAGAAATGTTGGAAAAGTACTAGTGCACCACCTCACAACAGTAACAATATGTCACCAGGGTTGGTGCGTCTAGCAGCTAGCCTAAAAACTTTTGACATACAGTGACCATTTTGATTGGTTCAAGAACAATACGTTACAGTAGAAAGGTTCCGCCCACAAGTGCAAACAGTGCATGATGAACATTGTTTTATCCTGGAGCCCTGGTTTCAGGGTTTGATTGAATAGGACTTTGGGTCCCTTATCGTGTAAAAACACTGCATAAGAAAGCAACTCAAAACACTGTCTGATTTCTGGTCAATTTCTCTAGAGACATGTAGTTCCAGGGATAGGGCTTGGGGGGAGGAGGCTTGGGGGGGAGGGTCAGCCATGACTGTGAACAGGACGGCAGCAGTTTAACGATTTCAAATGAGCTCTGAGTGGTAAAAACCTGACAATTCCCCATCGCGATGGCACATGACAGTTAAAATGACCAGAAATCAATATTCTGACCGGGTGTCTCACAATGATAAGACCGACCAAGACAATGTTGACTATTAAACTTGACAGCTTGAGATATTACACTATTAGTTATGCTATTTTTAATAATATATAATATTTGGGCTATAATTAATTAATTATACGGGTCAGATAATATCTGAGGCTGGGATGAGATCGGAGGGGTCTATTAAGGCTGGTAATGAGAAAGGAGAAATCTAATCTAAGGACGGGGAGCTGTGAAGGAACAAATATACAACCACCTCCCTCCTTCAGTTAGAGAGGAGAGAGAGAGAGGAGAGAGGGAGAGGAGGTAAGGGGAGAAAGGAGGGGGAGAGAGATGTATGGGCAGAAAGTGGGAGAGTAAACAATAAAGGGAAGTTACCAGTAAGACCAGTAAAATGAGGGAAATAATGCACATGTACCTAATACACAACATGTTTCCATAAACTGGGCTAAAACCTCTTTAAGATATCAGGAGGAACAAAGAGAGCATCAGAAAACACTGCTTCATATTTTACTACTAAACCAATCATGGATAACAGACAGTAGATAATGCTATATGCTATTGAAACACTGATTCACATTTAATATACTACTAAACCAATCATGGTTAACAGACAGTAGATAATGCTATATGCTATTGAAACACTGCTTCATATTTAATATACTACTAAACCAATCATGAATAACAGACAGTACAGATGCTATATTCTTTAGAAACACTGCTTTTCTCACAGACAGACAGTGAAAAGTTAAACGTTGAAGTCATCTTCTTAAATCCTTGCTCCCCAGCTAGACAGACAATACTAGCTTATGGTGCACCACCCCTGTTACTGGGAGAGCTCTCCACATATTGGCCGTGATGGATTGCAGTGTGTAGGTCAGTATTGTGATGTTCTGGGTGAAGGAGAGGGTGACTCCACGGTTCCCTGCAGGCTGATTGGGGGTTACTACGGCCGTCCCATGGCTGCCGCGAGGTGAGACACTCCGCCAGGAGCCAGATCATGTCTGATTTGCAGGGGTTACACACCAGCAGTCAGACTGTTTGCTCTATTTCAGCAACAGTTTAGTCCTCCTTAATAACTGTAGCCACTACAAACACTTAAAAGTAATACTGTCAAGCCTACTGCTTAACTTTTCCAGTTTGAACAGTAGAACTGACTGCTGAATAGCTACTACTGATGAAGTGTACAACAGTAGGACTGACTGCTGAATAGCTACTACTGATGAAGTGTACAACAGTAGGACTGACTGCTGAATAGCTACTACTGATGAAGTTTACAACAGTAGGACTGACTGCTGAATAGCTACTACTGATGAAGTGTACAACAGTAGGACTGACTGCTGAATAGCTACTACTGATGAAGTTTACAACAGTAGGACTGACTGCTGAATAGCTACTACTGATGAAGTGTACAACAGTAGGACTGACTGCTGAATAGCTACTACTGATGAAGTGTACAACAGTAGGACTGACTGCTGAATAGCTACTACTGATGAAGTTTACAACAGCATAACTAACTGTTGAATAGCTTCCACTGAAAATAACTTTCAATCATTTTCTTGATTCAAATGGAAAAACAAGAGCCAAAATACAAAGTTTAGAAAATACAGAGCATTTACTTAATGCTTAAATAATCTAAATATGCACTTCCATGAAGCAGTGAATCACCCCTAGACACACATTAGGGAAAGGAGACAGGTTGAGAGCCTACATGGACATGAACAATGTCCCTCTAGTACTTCTCAAATGGGGCTCTCCAGATCCTCTACCTTACTCGTCTGGTCAGAGAGGTTCTTTTTTATGTTGCCCAGCAGCCCAATCAATATGCAATACATCTGTTTGGACAACAGATCAACATTACCCATCAGACAGTGGGGTTAAAGGGACCCCCCCCCCCACCTCTCTCTGGCTCCTGACAGGGAGAGTTTATTTTGTCTGTGGTGCAGGGTGGCCAGGGCCCCCATCCCTCCACCTCCACCCGTCTGGGACTAGATTGGCTGGATTTACTCACAGGGATATAGTATCTTCCGCTGCACTTGTGGATCAGGCTTTAAATTGTGGTAACGTGCCAGAGGCAGAGTAGTTTAAATGCATTGGAACCCAGGGCCCTATGAGCTTAATTAACAGATAGAGTGCTGGGTATAAATCCGCTTACACACTTTAATGGCGAAGAGGCGGACGGTGTGGAGCTCGGGGGTAAAATTCACGCCGGATGAAGATCGACTAATCAATCAATACATTTTTATTTGGTATAGCGTCACATACAAAGGAGCAATTATGGCAGTCCTGGAATATTCAAGTAGAGAAATGGTTTTCAGTGATTGTTGTTTTAGTAATATCCAATAATCATGAACTATTCAGAGCTTATTCAGCTGTAGTCTGGGGGTAGCAGACACACCAGTACAACTGAGACAAGGCCAGCAACGAGGCATGAGTCCATGTAACTTCAACTTGATGAGAGTTCATGTTCTTGAAGAGAGGGGGGAAAGGGGGATTATCATGTATCCCTTGCTCTCATCATACCTGTCTGAAAATTACAGTGCACCCTACACAGTGAGACTATAACTCTACACAGTGAGACTATAACTCTACACAGTGAGACTATAACTCTACACAGTGAGACTATAACTCTACACAGTGAGACTATAACCCTACACAGTGAGACTATAACTCTACACAGTGAGACTATAACCCTACACAGTGAGGCTATAACTCTACACAGTGAGACTATAACCCTACACAGTGAGACTATAACTCTACACAGTGAGGATATAACTCTACACAGTGAGACTATAACCCTACACAGGGAGACTATAACCCTACACAGTGAGACTATAACCCTACACAGTGAGACTATAACCCTACATAGCGAGGCTATAACTCTACACAGTGAGACTATAACCCTACACAGTGAGACTATAATCCTACACAGTGAGGCTATAACTCTACACAGTGAGACTATAACCCTACACAGGGAGACTATAACCCTACACAGTGAGGCTATAACCCTACACAGTGAGACTATAACCCTACACAGTGAGACTATACCGCTACACAGGGAGACTATAACTCTACACAGTGAGACTATAACCCTACACAGGGAGACTATAACCCTACACAGTGAGACGATAACCCTACACAGGGAGACTATAACCCTACACAGTGAGACTATAGCCCTACACAGGGAGACTATAACCCTACACAGTGAGACTATAACCCTACACAGGGAGACTATAACCCTACACAGTGAGACTATAACCCTACACAGGGAGACTATAACCCTACACAGTGAGACTATAACCCTACACAGGGAGACTATAACCCTACACAGTGAGACTATAACCCTACACAGGGAGACTATAACCCTACACAGTGAGACTATAACCCTACACAGTGAGACTATAACCCCACACAGGGAGACTATAACCCTACACAGGGAGACTATACCGCTACACAGCCGTGACTGTACCAGTATTGCAATATTTTTTCCATGGCAGAAATTATGAAAACATGAAGTAGAGCTAATTCTTTGATCCTTTAAAACCTGCTTTATGTAAAATATTGTGTGCTATAGCTGGGAAAATAAATAAATGTGACTCTTGAAGACAACATAATGATGTTTGTTTCCAACATTTGTGCTTTTTTTCTAAAGAAGGTAAATCCGCTTCGTGTTTTGTTTCCCTTCAACAATACTATGGTGATAGTGGTATCGTCCCTGCCCTGCTTAAAGGTTCCCAAAGTATATGGAAAAGTCAATGAGGGATACATTGCTTAGGGAAAACCTGTACCAAGTAGGCTTTGTTTTAGGTTTGTTCCCCTTTTTGTGCGCAAAAACCTACATAGTGTACATCTGATGACGTGTCATATTCAGTCCACAAAACAACCCAATACTGTCTATGACTATTAAGACATGCAGCCAGGGAGGTTAGGGTGGATGATTATTTAGTCAGATGCGAGCAGAAGCATCGACGCTGAGGAGTTGTCATCTCCCATGCAATGATCAGCCCTCTTGTTCATGCCAAATTTAATCAGGCAAGAGCAACATTACAAGTCCTTAAGCACAGATAATTAATACAAGATGTTCCAGGCAACGGTAGTTAGTCTGTCATGGATGTATTCCGTATGACATTTTCAAAAGGTTATATTATCCATCTGTACTGGCTCATGTATTGAACATTCAGTATTAAGAGTTGGTCTAGTGTATGAGCAACTAAATACACCTCAGAAAAAAAGCTATCGATACCTTCACTGTGATAGTCAGTGGTGTCCATGCAACCTTCCATGCAATCCATTCAATGGCCAGAAGCCATGTAATACATCAGGGCTCCAAGCACATTCAGCGACCAACATATGGAGCAGAGGAAAAACACAGCAAATAGTGTTAGCAACAATTTAGAAGACAGATTGCTTATTCATGATTGATTATTGATGATTGATTCTTGATTATTTATGATTGATGATTGATTATTGATATTTGATTTCTTCCGATGAACATCTCCCTAACACAATGCATCCACTCTCTTGGACTCACTTCTTTATGGCCAAACATATTCTCCAGAGACAGAAGCAATCAAAAACATATGGATAATACCAATATTGGCCAATATAAAGAAAATAATGGACAGTGGTGGAGTCAGGATTGGATGAGTACTGTAATTGAACACACAGTATAAGGAATGCTGATTATGCGTTAGGGTGTTATTTGAAACTGAAAGTGCTGTGGAACAGTTGGAGACAGAAAGAAAATGGTTTAATTGCAGGATAAATGATCTTATGCCATGGGGCTCTTCTATGTTTGAATATATTTATAGAGAGAATGTATTCTATCCATCATAGAATGGGCAAACGCAGTAAAAGCCCAATAAATCCATGTTAATCACTGGAGGTTGGCAATTACTGGCCTCATTTATGGTCATATTGCCCTGCACACAGTTTCACAGCCATTGTTAATTAAGATCGTCCCCATTAAGAGCCTAATTAACAATTAGCATAAACATAATTAGTGAATAGTGACATTTCACTTGTTACATTGTTTCAATATTTTCTGAAATTGCCCTTGGAAGAATTCTGTCACAGTTACATAATGGCAGCACCTTGTCACGGGGAGACAGGGACAGTCAGACAGACACTGTACAGGGATGGAGCTCTGCATCCAGGCAGCAACCCATCCACAGTCCCGTTGTTACTGTCACACAGTATAACAATGCTTTCCTGAACTGCACAGTGTGTGTGTGTGTGTGTGTGTGTGTGTGTGTGTGTGTGTGTGTGTGTGTGTGTGTGTGTGTGTGTGTGTGTGTGTGTGTGTGTGTGTGTGTGTGTGTGTGCGTGCGTGCGTGTGTGTGTGTGTGTGTGTGTGTGTGTGTGTGTGTGTGTGTGTGTGTGTGTGTGTGTGAAAGAGTGAGGGAGTCAGTATGGAGACACCATAGGAGGCTGGTGAAGGGAGGACAACTCATAATAATGGCTGGATTGGAGTGAATGGAAAGGTATAACATACATGGAATCCAGAGGAAGGAGATAATCAGCGAGATTAAATAAATTGGCTAAATCAAACTATAATATTAATTAACTTGTTGATTGAACTGAGATGCATAACTTTTTGCAAATGTGGTCATTTAGAGTGAGATTGAGACTAACATGCATCTGAAGGCGAATCAGAAGGAGAATTAATTGGTTCTGACAGGTTGAACCTGTCCCTCATTCTTCTAACTACTTACAAGACCCTCACAGACATGTGGCTGGTCTGATCAAATCTGGGATTCGCTTCTTGCTGAATATTTCCAGAGTAAGAAAGTGATGATTCATTAAATTAATACTGATGAAAAGGTGCAATGAGGTCCTCAGCAGAGCTCCCTAACGCCACTATGATTTCTGAGTGACACAGACAGAGATGTGATGTGACAAAAGATCATATTCGCTTTTCACCCTTTTCTCATTTAGCAAATCAGTGATTAGTCGAGAGACGCTTGGACAGAACTAAATCCTGCCAGCCAACAGATGCAATGATGAGAAGGAGAAGAGTTCTCTCTGTTTCCATGGGAATTTGTTTATCCAGCCAAAATCATAAAGACGTCTGTCAGTAAACATCATTGCTGAAGGGCTCTTGAAGTGCAAGGCTTCTCAGAATACCCAGGGATCCTCAGCCTGCATGCATAGGAGCGGGAAGTAGGGGTGCTGAAGGTGCTGTAGCACCCCCTGAAAAAACTGAAGAAATGTTTTAAATATAAAATGTGAGAAAATTTGTTTTTGCACAAAAACCAGTGCACTGGGCCTTTATTAGTAGAAGCGGACCCGAAATAGATGTCTGTAGCACGGGCAAAACATGTCTTCAGCATCTCTGCTTATTTAAAATATAGATATATAATTAACTACAGTATCTTGCAGGATTCAATAGTTGGAATTGTAAGAGTTGTTGCCCTGTCCCTTTCTCTGCCATTGTCATTCTAATTGTCATCAAAAGATGCAAAGTTATGGGCAAAAACACAGAACATCCACATAAAATAAAATGTCTTGATCAAATAATATGGAAAACAGCCACTTTTTGTGCAGTATTAATTTACCATCCTAACAAACCACTTAATGTATATTACTGTATTGCACATAGGTTGGTCATCTAGATTTGTACCTGTAGACTTTCACCATGAAGAGAAACAATGCATAATACAGTGTAATTGAGGTATCAAGTGGTTTGTGATGTGATGATGTGGCTCAGTTAGTAGAGCATGGTGCTTGCTATTTCTTTTTAACAAGCAAAGGCAGTTAAGAACAATTTCTTATTTATAATAACAGGAGGTTAAGTGTCTTGTTCAGAGGCAGAATGACAGATTTTTACCTTGTTCGCTCAGGGATTTGATCTAGTAACCTTTATGGTTACTGGCCCAATGCTCTAACCACTAGGCTACCTGCCACCCCTAAGCAATGCCAGGGTTGTGGGTTTGATTCCCATGGGAGACCAGTAAAAACAAATATGCACAAGTTGCTCTGGAAAGGAGTGTCTATGGAAAAGGAATGAGTAGACCATTTCAGTTTTCACATAGAAATAAATTGCATTTGCAAAGTATTTCAAGAAATTGGAAAACATATTAAGGAAGTATTTTTATATTCGACAAGTATGATCACATTAACTGTTTTGTACAGATAATTATCAGACTCAAGTTACAAGTGCTGTTAAACGCTCAAATACATTCAGTAAAAAATATTCACAAAGTAGTGCACTGGGCCTTTACTAGTCCTATGTTGGTGGACCAATATAAATGTCTTCAGCGCTGGAATTTTCTTTCTGCGTCCCCCTCCAAACTACTTCTGCAAAAAAATTGCAGCACCACCACCCCCAAACAACTTCCCGTGGCTATGGCTGCATGAACAGGAATCCACTAAAATAACAGTCACTGAGCTACAAGGGGATTGTCTGGGACAGAAACAATAAAGCCTCATTGTTGAAAATGCCCAGAGAGATTATGTTTGAGACAGCAGGCAGTGGAAGACTGAGTCTTGATAGAGGTAGGGAGGCCTGAAAGTCTTCCAATGGAGAGAACAGAACCCAGCCTTATCTTAAGACCAAACAGCAAATTTCTAATTTCCGTTTGGTGGGCGAGCTGTCTAATTGCTGCTTAGTTTCGCCAGTCAAGTAATTCGAGGCAATGTCTTAAAAGCAGCCACTAGTAGTTAAGCTCCCATGCCAGGGCATCTGCTGAACAATACTGACATCTCATCATGGCCAGCGGCTCCAGGAGAGGAGCAAGAATCAGGTCTCTCTCCTCTCGAATGGGCAAGCAATCTTCAGAAAATTAAGTCTGAAAAGCTGAGAAAAGCTCTGTGATTCATTACGACAGACTATGTCAAGCACAGAGCTATTAGAATCTCTGTGTGCGTGTTGGTGCAATGCTGTCATCTGTGCAACGGGAGGATCTGCAAAGTGATCCGCCTGCCAGGCCAGAAACAAGCTTCTGTTGCTAAGGTTGGTGCCGCCATAAAACACAGACTTCATTTGATAAATGTGCCCAATTGCCGATATACTTTGGAGATGTAGATGGATGAAGATCCATTGCTGATGGACGGAATATAACAAGATATAGCCAAAACATACACTTGGACCAAAAGATATCCATTGGTTTTCCTCTTTGCCCATAGTAGCTCTGAGTACAGTAGGATGGAGTATTGTGACTTTTTCGCAACAACAAGGAGGACAGCCACCACCAAGGTCACACTGACCTTGTTGACATGATGATTGGGTCTACAGATAACCATGGAGACCATCATTTCTAACATGTCACTTGTGTTAGAATAGATGAACCACAAATGAGCAGAATCACCAGGCATTTTTATTCCATATTCCAGACTAAATATATATTTTTACAGTACCTAGATGGAAGCCACCAGAAGAGCAGCGGAGAAGCTATTTAACAATAGAGGAGACTTAGCTTAGTGGGTTAAAGAGGCCCTGAGAGGAACCTATTGATTTTAATTACACAGAACAGCCCATGGGGACAAAAGGACTTTGGCTATTTATTTAGCCATTGCCTCGGACTGTGATTGTAGGGACAACGATAAAAATCAGGCCCCTAATTATTACCATAATAAGGTAGAGATTGGCTGGAGGCACTTGTCTTTTGTATTTAAAGGCAAAAAGACAAGAAGTAAGAATAAAAGGAAGACATGTGATGCTAGAATTCCCAAACCACAGCCTGGACTCTTCACTCTTGGTTTTCTAACCCAACAATGATCCAACGGTTATCAACAAATACAGATATCTGTGGTTCTGCTGCAGCTTGGACCTTGGATGTCAACATACTGTCCAGCTGTTAGAAGCTGTAGAGCTGAAAAGGTGAAGATAAACTGATACACCGTAAACCAATTCTAGCTCAGTGACTGACACCTCATGTCAATGATGCCTCTTGAGGAGTATATCAAGATTCCTTTGCCCTATGACTAGACAAGCGTTCTGCCATGGACGTTCAATTAGATCAGGATCTGATCATCACCTGGACCAAGGTTAGATGGCAGCAAAGATCACGGCTGGGAGAGTGTTTACTCTTGAGATTAGCTGAATTGGTAAGACTGTGGATACCTAATGGCTGGGGTTTTTCCATTAGAACTTTAATCATTTCACTCCTAACAATACAATTTTCTAGCTTTACTTGAAATGCAATTCTCACCTTATACAACATGGGTGCAAGAGTGACTCCTGCAATCCTCGAGAGAAAATTGATTGTCTTGGTATCCTCCATGTAGTTAAAGTTATAGCAACAAAGCCTCTCTGTTATGCAGGATCCCTGATCATACCACAGGCAGGATCCCCGATCATACCACAGGCAGGATCCCCGATCATACCACAGGCAGGATCTCCGATCATACCACAGGCAGGATCACCGATCATACCACAGGCAGAATCCTGATCATACCACAGGCAGGATCCCTGATCATACCACAGGCAGGATCCCCGATCATACCACAGGGAGGATCCCCGATCATGCCACAGGGAGGATCCCCGATTTTGCCACATGCAGGATCCCTGATTATGCCACAGGGAGGATCCCCATTCATACCACAGGCAGGATCCTCGATCATACCACAGGCAGGATCCCCGATCATACCACAGGCAGGATCCTCGATCATACCACAGGCAGGATCCTCGATCATACCACAGGCAGGATCCCTGATCATACCACAGGCAGGATCCCCGATTATGCCACAGGCAGGATCTCCGATTATACCACAGGCATGATCCCCGATTTTGCCACAGGGATGATCCCCATTCATACCACAGGCAGGATCCTCGATCATACCACAGGCAGGATCCCTGATCATACCACAGGCAGGATCCTCGATCATACCACAAGCAGGATCCCCGATCATACCACAGGCAGAATCATCGATCATACCAGAGGCAGGATCACCAATCATACCACAGGCAGGATCCCCGATCATACCACAGGCTGGATCACCAATCATACCACAGGCAGGATCCCCGATCATACCACAGGCAGGATCCCCGATCATACCACAGGCAGGATCCCCGGTCATACTACATGCAGGATCCCCGATCATACCACAGGGAGGATCCCCGATCATGCCACAGGGAGGATCCCCGATTATGCCACAGGCAGGATCTCCGATTATACCACAGGCAGGATCCCCGATTTTGCCACATGCAGGATCCCCGATTATGCCACTGGGAGGATCCCCGTTCATACCACAGGCAGGATCCCCGATCATACCACAGGCAGGCCTACTTGGATTGACTATTTTTGACTCTCCCGTGGCCTGGTGTAGTGCTTGCCTCCCTCCTGGCCTCCTGGCTCCTTCCACTGAAAAGATTTAGCATGGGTCCTCAGATCCTCCAAAGGTTCTACAGCTGCACCATTGAGAGCATCCTGGTTGCATCACTGCCTGGTATGTGTCCTCTGGTCTGATGTACTGGGTAGTACGAACGACCCAGTACATCACTGGGGCCAAGCTTCCTGCCATCTAGGACCTCTATACCAGGCAGTGTCAGAGGAAGGCCCTAAAAATTGTCAAAGACTCCAGCCAACCTAGTCATAGATTGTTCTCTCTGCTACCGCACGGCAAGCGGTACCGGAGTGCAAAGTTTAGGTCCAAGAGGCTTCTAAACAGCTTCTACCCCCAAGCCATAACACTCCTGAACATCTAGTCAAATGGCTACCCAGACTATTTGCAGTGCACCCCCTCTCACCTCCTCTTTACACCACTGCTACTCTCTGTTGTCATCTATGCATATTCACTTTAATAACTCTACCTACATGTACATACTACCTCAAATAACCGGTGTCCCTGCACATTGACTCTGTATCAGTACCCCCCTGTATATAGTTATTTCACTGCTGCTCTTTAAGTACTTGTTACTTTTATCTCTTACTCTTATTTGTATTTTTTGGAAACTGCATTGTTGGTTAGGGGCTCGTAAGTAAGCATTTCACTGTAAGGACTACACCTGTGTATTTGGCGCATGTGACTAATCAAATTTGATTTGATTTGATTTGGCTTCTACCGGCCTGTACTGGAAACCACATCCCCCCCAAGGTGCTTCTCTCCTGGCTATCATACTGGTAACACGGCCTCCATTGCATTGCTGTTTTGATGGGCCACAGCATTTAATCACATTGAGTAAGTCACCGCTATCTCCTTGCTGTTGTTATGCTGGCGAGTTTTGTGCCTTGGTTGTGTTTATTGTGGGTCCTAGTGCTGGCTGGCTTCTAGTCTGTGGTTGGGTCCTGGCTTCCTGCCTATAACTGTGGTGATCCTACAAACTGTGTGATTCAATCTAACTAGCTATCACACTGTGTGGATTGATTTGATTTGATTTGATTTGATTGACTTTTAGTTGATTCCTCACCCACCTATTCTATTTATGTGGATTTTAACATAATGTTGTCAAATTGGCATCTCCCACTTTCCTCCATAGACAAAACAGACTTTTTCTAGATTGGCAGCTACCATCTTCAGAGAATACGGTGAACGTTTCATCCCATGAAGGAGCTGTACCTATTTTGCACAGTTCCGGATTAATATTGGCCAAATTTCCAATGTGGAAATTAGCTTATTGAGGAATATACAGTGCATTGGGAAAGTATTCAGACCCCTTCCCTTTTTCCATATTTTGTTACGTTACAGCCTTATTCTAAAATGTGTAAATTAAATTATTTCCTCATCAGTCTACACACAATACCCCACAATGACAAAGTGAAAACAGGTTTTTATACAGTTTTGCAAATGTATATATGTATTTTTTTTAAACTTATCTATGTATGTATTCAGACCCTTTGATCATCCTTAAGATATTTCCACAAATTGATTGGAGTCCACCTGTGGTAAAGTCAATTGATTGGACATGATCTGGAAAGGCACACCAGTCTATATAAGGTCCCACTGTTGACAGTGCATGTCAAAGCAAAAAACCAAGCCATGAGGTCGAAGGAATTGTCCGTAAACCTCCGAGACAGGATTATGTCGAGGCACAGATCTGGGGAAGGGTACCAAAATATTTATGCAGCATTGAAGGTCCCCAAGAACTCAGTGGCCTCCATCATTCTTAAATGGAAGAAGTTTGGAACCACCAAGACTCTTCCTAGATCTGGCCACCTGGGTCAAACTGAGCAAACGGGGGAGAAGGGCCTTGGTCAGGGAGGTGACCAAGAACCCGATGGTCACTCTGACAGAGCTCCAGAGCCAGAGCCTGGACTTGAACCCGATCTAACACCTTTGGAGAGACCTGAAAATAGCTGTGCAGCGACGCTCCCCATCCAACCTGACAGACCTTGAGAGGATCTGCAGAGAAGAATGAGAGAAACTCCTCAAATACAACTGTGCCAAGCTTGTAGTGTCATACCCAAGGAGACTTGAGGCTGTAATCCCTGCCAAAGGTGCTTCAACAAAGTACTGAGTAAAGGGTCTTAATTCTTACCTAAATGTGATATTTGTAATACATTTGCAAATCCTATTTACAATGATATTAAGCTGGATGCTGATAGTGGAAATTTACTGAATAATCAGAGAAATAGTCAAAGCGTTTCTTGTAATATATTTACAGAAAAAGAAGTCCTGGATGCTTTGCTAGCAAAATAATTAAAAAAGATCCACAGATGCTGACCAATTGGATCCCGGTCTGCTTAAGTGTACAGTGCCTATCATTGTTGGCTCAATAATCCACATTTTTTATTAAACATTGTTATCAGGAAATATTCCAAAAATATGTAAATCAGCTCTTGTGCAGCTACTCCATAAGGACGGGGATAGTAGTGATCTTCATCATTATCACCCCATTTCAGGAATTCCTTGTCTAGCTTTTTTATCTGAGGGAACGTATTTTGAATGCAAATTACCACTTCAGTTGTTAATGATCTTGTCAATTGCTTTAAACACTAAAATGAAATGTACTGCTTTGTTTGTGGACCTGTCAAAAGCTTTTGATACTGTTGATCATGCTATTTTATTGAATGAGTTGCCCTCGATAGGCCTGAGCTCTGACGCCTGTTCACGGTTTCATGATTATCAGTGTCAAATCTACAGTCAGATTTTATAGCTATGCAGGAATCCCTTGCTGATTTAAAATGTGTGCTTAATACCAGTAAAACGAAGTACATGTTGTTTTTAAACTTTTTGCAATTTTGTTTCAGATGAACATCATGTTCACTCATTAGATGGTTCTCCAATAGCATTCTGCAGCGATACGCCCTCCCATCTTATTTGCGCTTAGTGGGACTATCATTTATTTTTCAAAAGGACAATGTCCCATCACACCTCCAGGCTGTGTAAGGGCTATTTGACCAAGAAGGAGAGGGATGGAGTGCTGCATCAGATGACCTGGCCTCCACAATCCCCCGACCTCAACTCAATTTAGATGATTGGGGATGAGTTGGACCATAGAGTGAAGGAAAAGCAGCCAACAAGTGCTCAGCATATGTGGGAACTCCTTCAAGACTGTTGGAAAAGCATTCCAGGTGAAGCTGGTTGAGAGAATGCCAAGAGATACTTTGAATAATCTCAAATATAAAATATATTTTTATTTGTTTAACACTTTTTGGTTACTACATTCCATATGTGTTATTTCATAGTTTTGATGTCTTCACTATTATTCTACAAAGTAGAAAATAGTAAAAATAAAGAAAATCCCTTGAATGAGTAGGTGTGTCAAACCTGACTCAGTTACACCAGCTCTGTCAGGAGGAATGGGCCAAAATTAACCCAACTGATTGTGGGAAGCTTGTGGAAGGCTACCCAAGTTGACCCAAGTTAAACAATTTAAAGGCAATGCTACCAAATACTAATTGAGTGCATGTAAACTTCTGACCCACTGGGAATGTGATGAAAGAAATAAAAGCTGAAATAAATCATTGCCTCTACTATTATTCTGACATTTCACATTCTTAAAATAAAGTGGTAATCCTAACTGACTTAAGACAGGGAATTGTTAAATGTCAGGAATGATGAAAAACGGAGTTTAAATGTATTTGGCTAAGGTGTATGTAAACTTCCGACTTCAGCTGTACTTCAACTGTACAAAAAATTGTATAATGTGTTTATTTATGTTGTATATACATGTACAGGGCGCATTTTAAAAAGAAACCTAGGTCTCAATGTCATCCCTTTTAAAATAGAGGTTAAATAAAATACTACAAAACTTGAAGCACTGTCCTTCAGTTTGAGTCAGCCACCATGCCTAACCATAACCCTAACCCCTAACCACCATGCCTAACCGTAACCCTAACCCCTAACCACCATGCCGAACAGAGTGACATTGACCTGTAATAAGGCCCCATCACTTCAGCTAAATGATTTGATCATAGCCCCTGACAGATGTTTGGCTGGGTAATTGGTTATTTATGGGACAAGAGGAGAGGAGAGGTCACTAGGTGTGGGGACAGTCATGGTCGCAGGGTGCTGTTCCAGCTCTGTCCATTCCAGATAAGACATTCAGATGAGCCTGCTCCTCTCTATCTCTCTGCTGGCCGAGACAGCCGGTTATCTGCCTCCTTTAGCCTTTAGGCAGCAGCGTCCAAGCCACACCGATCAGCTGTGGCCCACAGGAACGAATGAACACATTCCAGCTGTATTATGCCCCTCCGATCCGAAATGCAGTTTGCAGAATTGGATAGTTGTTGGTGCACAATTACTCTCAAATGTCAATTTCACGGCGGCCTATTGGGGAGATTAGCAAGGGGTGTTTGGTAGAATATCCTCCATACTTGTTTTGTAGAATTGTGGATAGTTGGGTGTGTTGGCTGTGTTGAGCACAATGGAGGGTTGGAAGGGTTGGAAGGCAGACATAGATGGATGTTGAGACCCACTCCCTCACTGTGTGGTCTGAGAAAGGGAGGGGGAGGCAGTGTAGCATGGAGAGTCACAGTGGGTGACATCATTTTGAGTCAGAGTTGAGCAACTAGACTTGGGCCTTAGCCAAGTGTAACCACTACTGTTGTGCCTGAATATTTACCTGTCATATTAATGGATAGAAATGATTAAACCAAAATATGAAAGTGAACATCGTTAACATGGTCAAGAGATATACATGTGATCCATTACTTCAGCAGCCGGGGAGGTGTAATGAATCCAGCAAGTTGGGAGAGATAATGACTCCATCAGGCTGGGAGAGGTAATGACTCCAGCGGGCTGGGAGTGGTAATGACTCTAGCAAGTTGTGAGAGATAATGACTCCATCAGGCTGGGAGAGGTAATGACTCCAGCGGGCTGGGAGTGGTAACGACTCTAGCAAGTTGGGAGAGATAATGACTCCATCAGGCTGAGAGAGGTAATGACTCCATCAGGCTGGGAGAGGTAATGACTCCAGCGGGCTGGGAGTGGTAATGACTCTAGCAAGTTGGGAGAGATAATGACTCCATCAGGCTGGGAGAGGTAATGACTCCAGCGGGCTGGGAGTGGTAATGACTCTAGCAAGTTGGGAGAGATAATGACTCCATCATGCTGGGAGAGGTAATGACTCCAGCGGGCTGGGAATGGTAATGACTCTAGCAAGTTGGGAGAGATAATGACTCCATCATGCTGGGAGAGATAATGACTTCATCAGGCTGGGAGGGGTAATGACTTCAGCAGGCTAGGAGGGGTAATGACTCCAGCAGGCTGGGATGGGTAATGACTCCAGCAGCCTGGGAGGGGTAATGACTCCAGCAGCCTGGGAGGGGTAATGGCATTCAGTGCTGATGACAGGTGTGATAGACTAGAGTTTAAGCGGCTTATGGGAGTAGTTCCAGCTAGGTGAGTGGGGATCAGGGAGCCCATTGTAAGCTACAGTCAGATTGTCATCCAGTTTGAGTGACATGTATATTGGTCACACACACTTCATGTGTCAGACCATGGGTGAAAGGCTTCACGGCTTTGTCCTGAGTGACTGAGTACAGGGGTCCTTCAGCTGTGGAGGCTAACTCTCAGCAGAACTGCATCTATCCTCACAGGAGTGAAATTTTACACTGCTACACAGCCAAGCCACAAACCACACACCACAGCACACCACCAGCAGGTGGGAGGAGATTGAGAGTTTCAAGTTCCTTGGCGTCCACATCACCAACAAACTAACATGGTCCATGGTCCAAGCACACCAGTCGTGAAGAGGTCATGACAAAACCTATTGCGCCTCAGGAGACTAAAAATATTTGGCATTGGTCCTCAGATCCTCAAAAGGTTTTACAGCTGCACCATCGAGAGCATCCTGGCGGGTTGCATCACTGCCTGGTATGGCAACTGCTCGGTCTCCGACCGGAAGGCGCTACAGAGGGTAGTACGTACGGCCCAGTACATCACTTGGGCCAAGCTTCCTGCCATCCGGGACCTCTATACCAGACTATTTGCATTAGGGTCACTTAGAAATGTCCTTGTTTTTGGAAGAAAAGCACATATTTGTCCATTAAAAGAACATCAAATTGATCAGACATACGTACAGTGTAGACATTGTTAATGTTGTAAATTACTATTGTAGCTGGAAACGGAAGATTGTTTATGGAATATCTACATAGGCGTACAGAGGCCCATTATCAGCAACCATCACTCCTGTGTTCAAATGGCATATTGTGTTGGCTAATCCAAGTTTATCATTTTAAAAGGCTAACTGATCATTAGAAAACTCTTTTGCAATTATGTTAGCACAGCTGAAAACTGTTGTTCTGATTAAAGAAACAATCAAACTGGCCTTTTGCAAAGAAAAGCCATATCACAGACTGGCCAATAAAAAGAAAAGATTAAGATGGGCAAAAGAACACAGACACTGGACAGAGGAACTCTGCCTAGAAGGCCAGCATCCCGGAGTCACCTCTTCACTGTTGACATTGAGACTGGTGTTTTGGGGGTACTATTTAATGAAGCTGCCAGTTGAGGACTTGTGAGGCATCTGTTTCTCAAACTAGACACTCTAATGTACTTGTTCTCCTGCTCAGTTGTGCACCGGGGCCTCCCATTCCTCTTTCTATTCTGGTTAGAGCCCGTTTGCACTGGCTCTAACCATGTGAAAGGAGTAGTACATAGCGTTGTACGAGATCTTCAGTTTCTTGCCAGTTTCTCACATGGACTAGCCTTCATTTCTCAGAACAAGAGTAAACTGACGAGTTTCAGAAGGAAGTTCTTTGTTTCTGGCCATTTTGAGCCTGTAATCGAAACCACAAATGCTGATGCTCCAGATACTCAACTAGTCTAAAGAAGGCCAGTTTGATTGTTTTTTTGCTCCTTTAATCAGCACAACCGTTTTCAGCGGTGCTAACATAATTGCAAAAGGGTTTTCTAATGATCAATTAGCCTTTTAAAATTATCAACTTGGATTAGCTAACACAACGTGTCATTGGAACACAGGAGTGATGGTTGCTGATAATGGGCCTCTGTACGCCTATGTACGTAGATATTCCAATAAAAATCTGCCGTTTCCAGCTACAATAGTCATTTATAACTTTAAAAATGTCTACTGTGTGTTTCTGATCAATTTTATGTTATTTTAATGGACAAAATATTTGCTTTTCTTTCAAAAACAAAGATATTTCTAAGTGACTCCAAGCTTTTGAACGGTAGTGTACATATTACCTCAATTACCTCGACACTGGTGCCCCCGCAAATTGACTCTGTACCGGTACCCCCTGTATATAGCTCTGCTATTCTTATTTACTAATGCTCTTTAATGATTTGTTATTCTTATGTCATACTTTTTTTAAAGGTATTTTCTTAAAACTGCATTTTTTGGTTAAGTAAAGGGCTTGTAAGGTTACCACCATACCACCCCCACCACAACACCACTACCAACACCACACCACCACACGACCACCACCACACCACCACACACATCTAACCAGACCACCACACACCACACCACACCACCACACCTCACCACACCACACCACACCACCACCACCTCACAACGACCATCCCGACACCACCACACCACAACACTACACCACCACCCCCACACCACCCCCACCACCACACACATGTAACCACACCACCACACACATCTAACCAGACCACCACACCACCACACGCATGTAACCACACCACCACACCTCACCACACCACCACCACCTCACAACGACCATCCCGACACCACCACACCACAACACCACACCACATCACAACACAACACCACCCCCACACCACCACCCCCCACCACCACCACCACACCACCACCTCATCACCCCCACCCCCAGCACTACACCACCCCACCCCCACCACCTCACCACCACCACCACCACCACCACCACCACACCATCCATAGTCAGCCACAGACAGGAAGCAAAAGGAATTCAACCCCATGCACTTATAGTATCATGCATCATTGCAACCAACCAACCAGGGGGATATGCACCACATTCAGATAGTGTAGCTTTGTGGTCCCTGACATCAATAACCGCAGGTTATCGTGGTGTGGTCTTGACCCCCCCCCCCCTCCCCCACAGGGTTGATGTAAACAGCCTGCTTGTATCCATGTGTCTGTGCTTAACAGACCCCCTCCAAACCCCCACCCTCTCCCATTCTCCACTGTGCTTATAGTACGGCCACGGGCAATTTATCTAAATCTCCCCTCTCCTTAAACAGTTTTATCAAAACTGGCGGTCAGGTGGCTCGGCACCGTGGTGGCCTCAATCCTAAACGTGGTGGCACAGATTTTAATTTTGGAAAGATGAATGTGCTGCTCTGTCCTAATACTGCAGCCCTACAGCTATCTCATCCGATGTCTATCAGCTAATTACGAGAGTTGGGTTGTAAACGACACATATTTGTCTGTACTCGAGGGCCAAGAACACAGAACCAGACAAAATGAGTCAACACCCCAGAAAAAAGGTAATGGAACCATTTTCTCAAAATTAGAATGTGTCTACCCCACTTCGGTCAAACACTTAAAATCAAGAGAGTACCCTTTTTCATTATTGAAGAACACAGTTGTCCGGTGCAAAACGCCCACAAGCCTTTGCAGAATGATGAAAAGAAAAGCAGCTTTGCTCTTTTAGACAGTGGAAGGCTCAGGGATTTTTCTGCTATATCAGGTTTATGAATCGTTCTCTTGTGTAAGTGTAACGGATGTGAAATGGCTAGCTTAGTTAGCGGTGCGCGCTAAATAGTGTTTCAATCGGTGACGTCACTTGCTCTGAGACCTTCAAGTAGTAGTTCCCCTTGCTCTGCAAGGGCCGCGGCTTTTGTGGAGCGATGGGTAACGATGCTTCGAGGGTGACTGTTATTGATGTGTACAGAGGGTCCCTGGTTCACGCCCGGGTATGGGCGAGGGGACGGTCTAAAGTTATACTGTTACATTGGTGCCGTGACCCGGATCACTGGTTGCTGCGGAAAAAGGTGGAGGTCAAAAGGGGCGTGAGTGTAACGGATGTGAAACGGCTAGCTTAGTTAGTGGTGCGCGCTAAATAGCGTTTCAATCGGTGACGTCACTTGCTCTGAGACCTTCAAGTAGTAGTTCCCCTTGCTCTGCAAGGGCCGCGGCTTTTGTGGAGCGATGGGTAACGATGCTTCGAGGGTGACTGTTATTGATGTGTGCAGAGGGTCCCTGGTTCAAGCCCGGGTATGGGCGAGGGGGCGATCTAAAGTTATACTGTTACATAGGGTCAAACAGCTGTCACATTTACATTTGAGTAATTTAGCAGACGGTCTTATCCGGAGCAACTTACATTAGTACATTCATCTTATGATAGCTAGTTGAGACCACAACATACAGCAAGTACTGTACATTTTCCCTCAACAAAGTAGGTGGCAGGTAGCCTAGTGGTTATAGTTTTGGGCCAGTAACTGAAAGGTTAATAGATCGAATCCCTGAGCTGACAAATCTGCCGTTCTGCCCCTGAACAAGGCAGTTAACCCACTGTTCCTAGGCCGTCATTTGTAAATAAGAATTTGTTCTTAACTGACTTGCCAAGTTAAATAAAAATATCAGCAAAGTCACTGCTAGTAGGAAAAGACAAGTGCATTCTTTTTTTTGTGCGCTGAATGTATAATATTGACATTTTGAGGGTTACAAATAGTTCATTCTGAACAGGTCTAACTAGTTGCCACTTTAATTCAGTATACATCAATGATTATATCACACTGTCTATTTTAAGTTGTACTATGTTGCATGGGGCAGAAATGGCATGCAAAACGTGCTTCATTTTTACAGTAGCCGACGGCTTTACAGTACCCCTACCCCTATTTTTGATTATTTGTCCTATGTATGTACTCGCTAACTTTATTCTTTCACAATCAAATACTGAACTCCAAAACTACACAAAATACAGGGTACTGATTGCTAACTTATGGTTCAAGTGCAAGGTTGGTTGAATCATACAGGTGCGACATAAGCAATTCATTTTAATTACTATACACTGTTAGCTGCACAGTCAAGAGTAAAATTAGAATGGCAATCACAATTAGAAAATTGCCGAGTCAATTACAACATATTAGCCTTGTAGACGGGGAAAACCCTCACACTTTCATTTGCTCTTTATTAACTCACGAAGGACACAGTACAATGCTCATGGTACACCTCCATAAGATATGCTGCAATAATTATTGTAATGGGTTTTTCTCCCCATTCAATCTCCTCTTGTTCTTTTAATAACATGATTACAACCTGAATATAACATGAATATATAATGTCCCAGGCTGTTCCCAGACTGCCTCCTCTCCTCAGTGTGCACCTATCTAGGTGCAGAAGAGGAACACAGCGGTGGGGGTGTGGGGTTAATAAGATGCTTTTTGAAATATAAGTGCCACCACACACCCCTGTCCTCTCTCTTTGTTTCCAAAGCATTGCTTTGAGTTAACTCCTCTGGTACGGCGTAGAATGCTGACTGCAGACAGTGCCTCAGAGAATAAGTAAGTAGTCCTTATTGTTTTCTATTAACATACAGACTTTACATTTTCTCCCTCCAAAATGAAATGGCCTGGGTGGTGAGGTTTTGTGATGGTGTAGGGCAGGAGGGGAGGGGGGTCACACTCCTCCTTTTATCTACTACATAATGAAATTACAACCTTTGCCCAATGGTCTGCGTTCCAAGATATGTTTAATTCACTAAACATGAAGAATTAATTACGTATCTGCATTTAAAAAGATTTCTTCTCCACATTGCCAACCTTTGGAATTTAAAACCCTATACAGAGCATGTCACATTGAAATTACCAACAAAAGAAAAGCAATGTAATAGCTTTTTTTCTTTCAGTGGATGAAAGTTTCATCTCGCAGCCGTTTTATTCCAATATTGCTATAAAAGGCCATGCTTGGCTGGTTTCTTTTAGCGTAACTGCTGAACTGTAAAGGGAGACATGACAGAAATCCCAGGCTTCCAGTTCATTGGCATGGTCAGTGGCTGCGGCAGGGACCTCTGGCCTGGCCTTACCCTGTGATCACCCTCCTCCTGGGCCTGCTCTGAGCTCCTCAGATTTAGACTACCCAGAGACACACCATGGCCCATAGTGGAACACACACTGTGAATACACCACAATGCTCACAGGATAGGATAACAAAGATGAGTACCGAAATGTTATGAGCCTTAGAACACATCATAACCATTGATTGTTCTGAACAGAGTATTTAAGAAAGGCAAAACATATTAGATATACAGGTATAATGTTATCAGAAGGACAATGCAAACTAAACAGCTATATCATCAACATGCAGGATTGCTATGAGGCAATCAATGTCACATATCAAATTGGTGCAATTCTGAAATCCATCAGTTATCAAACATGAATGGACTCATTCAAAAGCAGAATGCCAACATGTATTATTGGACTTCATCCTAATGACAGCACATCTAGCCAATCATGTGCTTGTCTGACTCCTGACCCAGACATACAGAAATCAATGTAAAATACCTTGGATGCTATCAGAATTGTTTTATTGTAATATGGATCCAGTAAATAACAATTGCTCTAAACTCTTGACACAATTATAATGCAGAGTTAAAACAAAATACAAGAGATTAAACTAATGGTTTTGGTCAAATTCATTGACTTCTTCCATTCTACTGTGTAGAGTTCTTCAATGCAACTTTTTACATATTTTATTTTCTCTCATGATCAGAAAAACAATGTTTTCTGATTGTTGGGACTTCTATAACCTAAATTAGAAAAAAAAAGTCATTCTAATTGTTGTGATCTCATTTTTATCAGAATAACCGTTAGATTAGATAATTGAAACGTGAAATGTCATATCTCTAAAATATAACATTTTGTTGTGGCATTTAATAATGACCTGCGTTGTATAAGTAAGTACTAGAGATTTTAAGAGATTTGGGCCACTATAGATCCTCAGAATGCATTTAGGGCTCTAACAAAGCTTTGGGTGATAGACTAGGGCCTGCCATTATCCATTCAGCTAGAGTAATAAATTACTAGGCCAATGCATGCTATATACCACCCAACCAAGATAACAGCTGAGAGGGAAAATGAAATTCTGCTTTTGTTGAAACATTATGATTTATGTATTTGTAATATAGCACTGGGCTGTTTGTGTCTGCCGATGTGTAAGTGTGTGTGTGTGTGTGTGTGTGTGTGTGTGTGTGTGTGTGTGTGTGTGTGTGTGTGTGTGTGTGTGTGTGTGTGTGTGTGCGTGCGTGCGTGCGTGCGTGCATGCGTTTGGGGGTATTTATTTTCATTGTAGTCATAGTTTTGCAAATTGCTTATGATTACAAGACACATACTATTCATTAACTGTTATTATTGTTAGAATTATCAGTAGCAAAAATTTAGGAAAAAAGTGTGCATCTGACATTATCTAAATTTGAGCAATTACATTACATTACAGTTCATTACATTACAGTATATTACATTACATTACAGTATATTATATTACAGTACATTGCATTACAGTCTATTACATTACATTACAGTACATTAAAGTTCAGTTTATTACATTACATTACAGTTCATTACATTACAGTATATTACATTACATTACAGTATATTATATTACAGTACATTGCATTACAGTCTATTATATTACATTACAGTACATTAAAGTTCAGTTTATTACATTACATTACAGTATATTATATTACAGTACATTACATTACAGTACATTACAGTACATTACAGTACATTATATTACAGTACATTACATTACAGTATATTACAGTACATTATAGTACATTATATTACAGTATATTACATTACAGTACATTACAGTACATTACAGTACATTATATTACAGTACATTACATTACAGTATATTACAGTACATTATAGTACATTATATTACAGTATATTACATTACAGTACATTAAAGTTCAGTTTATTACATTACATTACAGTATATTATATTACAGTACATTACATTACAGTACATTACAGTACATTACAAAACATTACAGTACATTATATTACAGTACATTACATTACAGTATATTACAGTACATTATAGTACATTATATTACAGTATATTACATTACAGTACATTAAAGTTCAGTTTATTACATTACATTACAGTATATTATATTACAGTACATTACATTACAGTACATTACAGTACATTACAAAACATTACAGTACATTATATTACAGTACATTACATTACAGTATATTACATTACATTACAGTACATTACAGTATATTACATTTCATTACAGTACATTATATTACAGTATATTACATTACAGTACATTACATTACAGTATATTACATATTACATATTACATGAATTGTAGGTCCTGCTCACATATGGAGGGAACCTATAAATCAATTTAAAGTAGCTAGCTTGTCTAACTACATTATATACACAAAAGTATCTGGACACCCCTTCAAATTAGTGGATTCAGCTAATCGAGCACACAGACATGCAACCTCCATAGACAAACATTGGCAGAAGAATGGCCTTACTGAAGGGCTCAGAGACTTTCATTGTGTTACCTTCATAGGATTGCCACCTTTCCAACAAGTTAGTTCGTCAAATTTCTGCCCTGCTAGAGCTGTCCCGGCAAACTGTCAGTGCCGACATTGTGAAGTGGAAACGTCTATGTGCAACAGTGGCTCAACCGCGAAGTGGTAGGCCACACAAGCTCATAGAACGGAACCGCCAAGGGCTGAAGCGCATAGCGTGTAAAAATCGACTGTCCTTTGTTACAACACTCACTACCGAGTTCCAAACTGTCTCTGGAAGCAACGTCAACACAATAACTGTTCGTCAGGTGCTTCATGAAATGGTTTTCCATGGCCAAGCAGCTGCACACAAGCCTAAGATCACCATACACAATGCCAAGCGTCAGCTGGAGTGGTGTAAAGCTCGCTGCCATTGGACTCTGGAGCAGTGGAACCGGTTCTCTGGAGTGATAAATCACACCACACCATCTGGGTTTGGCGGATGCCAGGAGAACGCTACCTACCCGAAAGCATAGTGCCAACTGTAAAGTTTGGTGGAGGAACAAAAGTTGGACCAGCAAAAGTGGATCCAACTCCATATTAATGCTCATGATTTTGTAATGAGATGTTCGACGAGCAGGTATCCATATACAGTTGAAATCGGAAGTTTACATACACTTAGATTGGAGTCATTAAAACTCATTTTTCAACCACTCCATAAATTTCTTTTCAATAAACTATAGTTTTGGCAAGTCAGTTAGGACAACTACTTTGTGCATGACACAAGTAATTTTTCCAACAATTGTTTACAGACTGATTATTTCACTTATAATTCACTGTATCACAATTTCAGTGGGTCAGAAGTTTACATACATTAAATTGATTGTGCCTTTAAACAGCTTGGAAAATTTCAGAAAATTATGTCATGGCTTTAGAAGCTTCTGATTGACAGGCTAATTGACATAATTTGAGTCATTTGGAGGTGTACCTGTGGATGTATTTCAAGGCCTACCTTCAAACTCAGTGCCTCTTTGCTTGACATCAAGGGAAAATCTAAAGAAATCAGCCAAGACATCAGAAAAAAATTGTAGACACCTGGTTCATCCTTGGGAGCAATTTCCAAACGCCTGAAGGTACCACGTTCATCTGTACAAACAGTAGTACGCAAGTATAAACACCATGGGACCACGCAGCCGTCATACCGCTCAGGAAGGAGACGCGTTCTGTCTCCTAGAGATTAACATACTTGGTGCGAAAAGCGCAAGTCAATCCCAGAACAACAGCAAAGGACCTTGTGAAGATGCTGGAGGAAAAAGGTACAAAAGTATCTATATCCACAGTAAAATGAGTCCTATATCGACCTAACCTGAAAGGCCGCTCAGCAAGGAAGAAGCCACTGCTCCAAAACCGCCATAAAAAAGCCAGACTATGGTTTGCAACTGCACATGGAGACAAAGATCGTACTTTTTGGAGAAATGTCCTCTGGTCTGATGAAACAAAAATAGAACTGTTTGGCCATATTGGCCATCGTTATGTTTGGAGGAAAAAGGGGGAGGCTTGCAAGCCAATGAACACCATCCCAACCGTGAAGCACGGGGGTGGCAGCATCATGTTGTGGGGGTGCTTTGCTGCAGGAGATACTGTTGCACTTCACAAAATATATGGCATCATGAGGGAGGAAAATTATGTGTGTATATTGAAGCAACATCTCAAGACATCAGTCAGGAAGTTAAAGCTTGGTCGCAAGTAGGTCTTCCAAATGGAAGCATTGTTGTGGCAAAATGGCTTAAGGACAACAAAGTCAAGGTATTGGAGTGGCCATCACAAATCCTTGACCTCAATCCTATAGAACATTTGTGGGCAGAACTGAAAAAGTGTGTGTGAGCAAGGAGGCCTACAAACCTGACTCAGTTACACCAGCTCTGTCAGGAGGAATGGGCCAAAATTCACCCAACTGATTGTGGGAAGCTTGTGGAAGGCTACCTGAAACGTTTGACCCAAGTTAATCAATTTAAAGGCAATGCTACCAAATACTAATTGAGTGCATGTAAACTTCTGACCCACTGGGAATGTGATGAAAGAAATAAAAGCTGAAATAAATCATTCTCTCTACTATTATTCTGACATTTCACATTCTTAAAATAAAGTGGTGCTTGTAACTGGCCTAAAACAGGGAATTTTTACAAGATTAAATGTCAGGAATTGTGAAAAACTGAGTTTAAAAGTAGTTGGCTAAGGTGTATGTAATCTTCCGACTTCAACTGTATGTAGTGTAGCTTAGCTGGCATGCCTGCTGGTAAGGTTGGCGAAGCAAGCAATATCTAAATGCACTGAATAAGACTCATATTCCTTTCAATCTTTTACCCAGATTTGAGCGGAGATGCAGAGAAGCATATTTAGTTTATTTAAAAAAAGAACTACCAGTCAGGAGGATACAAACTGATGAGGTATGATTAGATATTCAGAAAAATATACTTTTTTATTTTACATAGAATTAAGTATAATGACTGTGGCTCAGGAAAAAAAATAATTCTCCAACTTCCGGACGTTGGGCCCTAGCCCTCCTCACATACTTTGTGTCCCCTCATGAGTCCCCTGGAGGGAGCACAAATGGTGTGTATCACTGTAGCCTTCTTCTCTGAGGTGACAGCTGAAATCAAAAGCTGAGAAGATAATCCTTACATTTTACATGCATTGGTAAACATAAACAAAATGCTAATTTTCCTCATAGCTCACACTCAGCTCTACGAGCTCATCAATCCTTCAGTCTAAGCGAGAAAAACACAAGTGGATAGAAAATCCATTGAGGGAAAAAAGGCCCCCAATCACAATAAAGAGGTCAAAACGCTGGCTGCTTTGGCAGATGATACATCCCCATTAAAATGGGGGAGCATCTACAACAAACAAATTTGAGGGTCTTCATATCGTATTAACAATGAGCCGTCTGATCTGAGGGAGAGGGCCATGGAGGACTCTCTATGGGATACAGGCTAATGGTTGGGACTTAGAGTAGCCGCAGTCAGTTGACCCCAGAGCAAATCACTTGACCCCCAACTCCCTCTGGCTCACACTCATATGAGCCCTCTGAAAGAGTGACTCACACACATACATGACACACACACACACACACACACACACACACACACACACACACACACACACACACACACACACAAATACAAACACGAACATATAGACATACAGTATACACACTCACAAATAAACATTTGAAAATACATATTAATAACACATCACATAAACAAACTGTGTAGCCTTTTGGGCCATACGTTCCATTCATTTGTAATTGGTTTTGACAGAGCTAAATAGTTGCTATACTATTACAGTTAAAACTGTTGATTCTGTTTCCTATTACTACCTCGACACAAAACCTAAGAAGTGGCTTCGGAAACTTAAATTACCACTATATTCTAATCATACATTTCTGTGATATAGATATCTAATCATTCTAGTCATTCGGTGTTATATGTGTGTGTGTGCGTGTGTGCGTGTGTCTGTGTGTGACTGTGTGTGCATTTCATGAGACACCGTCTCCCGGAGTTCCCGGCTACTGCGGCTCACGCCTCAGGATTCCAACTGCTGTCCAGGTCACAGTTATGTCACAGGCAAAGAAATTAATACCATGTACCATGTTTCATATTGATCACAGGCGATACCAGAATGTCTTACACAATGTTTTAATACATTATCCTGTGGAGCAGGAATCATGATTAGGTAGATTAATGTGGTCCAGTCTGACTTCTCAGGGGCCAGGAAGGGGATGTGTGGAGAGGGAGGAGGATGAGTGTGGGCAGACAGCAGCTTGTCTATCTGTCTGTGTGTGTGTGTGTGTGTGTGTGTGTGTGTGTGTGTGTGTGTGTGTGTGTGTGTGTGTGTGTGTGTGTGTGTGTGTGTGTGTGTGTGTGTGTGACATTATACATCAGCATATGACATTATTAAAATATATCCCTACTTCAGGATATGAAAGTTAAGAGTAGGTAATATGTTTATGAAGTCACAGCCCATTCTAGAGTAATATGGGGACATAGAGAACAGCTGCAGCGAATCCTACTGTCTGTGTGGTTTGGCTTCTCATCGATATGTAGCTCTCTCACCAACACAATAGCCATGGGTTTGTGGGAGTGATTTCTACATGCTCTCTTTAAACCTTTGTCCTCATTGATTCAAATGTAACTCTTGCTTGTGAACTGTGTGAGTAGGACTCAATCAAGAGACATGGGGCATGACCAAAACGATATAAATCACTATCCTTATGAAAATAATGACAGCCTTGACTTTGAATCAACATAACTCGAGGCTTCAAATTAAACAACTCCCTGTCATCTCCACCTATGTTAGACATCATCTCAGTATCTGACACTTTTAGAGATATGTATTTAGTCGTAAATAGAGGGATGGGTCATAGTTATTAGTGCCCTCTAGTGGCTACTGGTAATGTTGTGCTACTGTATGTCAGACACTGAAGGTTGTTGGCTACAATATTATCTCAAAGAAAATCACAAGATAATCACATTAATGTATCTGAAATATCCAGAAAAATCCTATTCTACATGCAAGTGGATACAGAATTTTATGGATACAGAATGTAATAGCACAGAATGTAATGGTGCAAAATGTAAGGGTGCAGAATGTAACGGATACAGAATGTAATGGATACAGTAATGGTGCAAAATGCAATGGTGCACAATGTATTGGTGCAGAATGCAATGGATACTGAATGTAATGGACACAGAATGTAATAGATACAGAAGGTAATGGTGCAGAATATAATGGGTGCAGAATGTAATGTTGCAGAATGTACTGGTGAGGAATGTACTGGTGCAGACTGTAATGGATTCAGAATGTAATGGATACAGAATGTAATGGTGCAGATTGTAATGAATGTAATGGTGCAGATTGTAATGGATACAGAATGTAATGGATACAGAATATAATAGATAGAAAATGTAATAGTGCAGAATGTAATGTTGCAGAATGTAATGGTTCAGAATGTAATTTATAGAGAATATATTGGATACAGAATGTAATAGATACAGAATGAAATGGATACAGAATGTAATGGTGCAGAAAGTAATGCATACAGAATGTAATGGATACAGAATGTTACAGTGCATAATTTAATGGATACAGATTGTAATGGATACATCTGTGATGTCGCAGAATATAATGGTGCAGAATGTAATGGTGCAGAATGTAATGGTGCAGAATGTAATGGATACAGAAAGTAATTTTGCAGAATGTAATGGATAAGTAGTGTAACGATGCAGAATGTAGTGGTGCGTAATATAATGGATACAGAATGTAATGGTGCAGAATGTAATGGATACAGAATGTAATGGTGCAGAATGTAATGGATACAGAATGTAATGGTGCAGAATATACGGTTCAGAATTTTCTGTTGCAGAATGTAATGGATACACATTGTAATGGATGCAGTATGTAATGGTACAGAGTGTAATGGATTGAGAATGTAATGGATTAGACAAATATTTTTTCTTCAACAAACAAGACACACACGACATTCTCCAAACACCCGGCAGGGCCAACATCCCCATTATTTGCAAGAGGAAGCGACGCAGTGTCACGTTCTGACCTTAGTTATTTTGATATTTCTTTGTTTTAGTATGGTCAGGGAGTGAGTTGGGTGGGTTGTCTATGTTCCTTTTTCTATGTGGTGTTTTTGTGTTTGGCCTGGTATGATTCTCAATCAGAGGCAGGTGTCGTTAGTTGTCTCTGATTGAAAATCATACTTAGGTAGCCTTTTCCCACCTGTGTGGTGTGGGTGATTATTTTCTGTTCAGTGTTTTTTCAGCACCATACAGGACTGTTAGTTTGTAGTTTTTTTGTTTTGTTTCAGTGTTCAATTATTTTATTAAAGAATATGGACACTTACTACGCTGCGCATTGGTCCTCCTCTTCTTCCACCTACAACAACCGTTACAGAATCACTCACCACCAAATGACCAAGCAGCGTGGTATCAGGCAGCAGCGAGATCTGGACTATGTGACAACTTGGGACCCAGGGAGAGTGCCGGAGCCCGCCTGGGATTCTCTGGAGCAGTGCGAGGAGGGTTACAGGAGAATGGAGTTGGCTACATGTACACGGCAGCGCAACAGGCACGAGAGGCAGCCCCAAATATTTATTGGGGGGGGGCACACAGGGAATGTGGCTAAGTCAGGTAGGAGACCTAGGTGGACCGGGCAGGCACCGTGTTTTGCGTGAGGTGCACAGTGTCCCTGGTGCGCAGGCATAGCCCGGTGCATTACATCTCAGCGCAGCTCAGGCATCTGATATCCAGTGCCTCTCCTCGGGCTGGCTCGGTGCTGGAGACCTCCAGTGCGCCTCCACGGTCAGGTCTATCCAGTGCCTCCTCCACGCACCAGCCCTCAGGTGGCAGCCCCCGCACCAGGCTGTCTCTCCCACCTGTCCAGTGCTGCCAGAGTCTCCCTCCTGTCCAGAGCTGCCAGAGTCTCCCGTCTGTCCTGAGCTGCCAGAGTATCCTGTCTGTCCAGAGCTGCCAGAGTCTCCCGTCTGTCCAGAGCTGCCAGAGTCTCCCGTCTGTCCTGAGCTGCCAGAGTCTCCCGTCTGTCCTGAGCTGCCAGAGTCTTCCGTCTGTCCTGAGCTACCAGAGTCTCCTGTCTGTCCTGAGCTGCCAGCGCCGCCCATCTGTCCTGAGCTGCCAGAGCCGCCCGCCAGTCAGGAGCTGCCAGAGTCGTCCGCCAGCCAGGAGCTGCCAGAGCCACCCGCCAGTCAGGAGCTGCCATTGCCAGCAGCTGGTAAGCTGCCATTACCGTCAATACTACTCGCCAACGTGCAATCATTGGACAATAAACTAGACGAGGTACGATCACGAATATCCTACCAACGAGACATCAAAAACTGTAATATCCTATGTTCCACGGAATCGTGGCTGAATGACAACATGGACATTCAGCTAGCGGGATACACGCTGCACAGGCAAGATAGAACAGCACACTCTGGTAAGATGAGGGGGAGGGGCGGGGTCTGTGTATATTTGTAAACAACAGCTGGTGCACGAAATCTAAGGAAGCTTGCCTGAAGTAGTGTATATTGTGATAAGTTGCAGGCCACACTACTTGCCTAGAGAGTTCTCAGCTATACTTTTCGTTGCTGTTTATTTACCACCACAGACCGATGCTGGCACTAAGACTGCACTCAGTCAGCTGTATAAGGAAATAAGCAAACAGGAAAACACTCACCCAGAGGCAGGGAAACTTAAATCAGTTCTACCAAATTTCCATCAACATGTTAAATGTGCAACCAGAGGGAAAATAATTCTAGATCACCTGTGCTCCACACACAGAGACGCGTACAAAGCCCTCCCTCGCCCTCCATTTGGTAAATCCGACCACAACTCTATCCTCCTGATTCCTGCTTACAAGCAAAAATTAAAGCAGGAAGCACCAGTGACTCGGTCTATAACAAAGTGGTCAGATGAAGCAGATGCTAAACTACAGGACTGTTTTGCTATCACAGACTGGAACATGTTCCGGGATTCCCATGTTCCGGGAAGCCATGGATTACAGGCAACATTCGAACTGAGCTAAAGGGTAGAGCGGCCGCTTTCAACCTGCCTAAATGACTACAGACCCGTAGCACTCATGTCCGTAGCCATGAAGTGCTTTGAAAGGTTGGTAATGGCTCACATCAACACCATTATCCCAGAAACCCTAGGCCCACTCCAATTTGCATACCGCCCAAATAGATCCACAGATGATGCAATCTCTATTGCACTCTACACTGTCCTTTCCCACCTGGACAAAAGGAACACGTATGTGAGAATGCTATTCATTGACTACAGCTCAGTGTTCTATACCATAGTACCCTCAAAGCTCATCACTAAGCTAAGGATCCTGGGACTAAACACCTCCCCTTGCAACTGGATCCTGGACTTCCTGACGGGCCGCGCCCAGGTGGTGATGGTAGGTAGGAACACATCTGCCACGCAGATCCGCAACACTGGAGCTCCCCAGGGGTGCGTGCTCAGTCCCCTCCTGTACTCCCTGTTCACACACGACTGCATGGCCAGGCATCTTCCAACACTATCATTAAGTTTGCAGACAACACAACAGTGGTAGACCTGATCACCGACAACAACGAGACAGCCTATAGGGAGGAAGTCAGACCTGGCCTTCAACGTAACCAAGACAAAGGATATTATTGTGGACTACAGGAAAAGGAGGACGAGCACGCCCCCATTCTCTTCGATGGGGCTGTAGTGGAGCAGGTTGAGAGCTTCAAGTTCCTTGGTGTCCACATCAACAACAAACTAGAATGGTCCAAACACACCAAGACAGTCGTGAAGAGGGCACGACAAAGCCTATTCCCCCTCAGGAAACTAAAAAGATTTGGCATGGGTCCTGAGATCCTCAAAAGGTTCTACACCTGCAACATCGAGAGCATCCTGACTGGTTGCATCACTGCCTGGTACGGCAATTGCTCGGCCTCTGACCGCAAGGCACTACAGAGGGTAATGCGTACGGCCCAGTACATCACTGGGGCTAAGCTGCCTGCCATCCAGGACCTCTACACCAGGCCCTAAAAATTGTCAAGGACCCCAGCCACCCCAGTCATAGACTGTTCTCTCTACTACCGCATGGCAAGCGGTACCGGAGTGCCAAGTCCAGGACAAAAAGGCTTCTCAACAGTTTTTACCCCCAAGCCATAAGACTCCTGAACAGGTAATCAAATGGCTACCAGGACTATTTGCATTGTGTGCCCCCCCAACCCCTCTTTTTATGCTCCTGCTACTCTGTTAATCATATATGCATAGTCACTTTAACTATACATTCATGTACATACCACCACAATTGGGCCGACCAACAAGTGCTCCCGCACATTGGCTAACCGGGCTATCTGCATTGTGGACCGCTAACCCCTCTTTTACACTGCTGCTACTCTCTGTTCATCATATATGCATAGTCACTTTAACCATATCTACATGTACATACTACCTCAATCAGCCTGACTAACCGGTGTCTGTATGTAGCCTCGCTACTTTTATAGCCTCGCTACTGTATATAGCCTGTCTTTTGACTGTTGTTTTATTTCTTTACCTACCTATTGTTCACCTAATACCTTTTTTGCACTATTGGTTAGAGCCTGTAAGTAAGCCTTTCACTGTAAGGTCTACACCTGTTTTTTTCAGAGCACATGACAATAAACTTTGATTTGATTTGATTTGTAATGATGCCGAATGTAATGGATACAGAATGTAATTGATACAAATGTATTAGTACAGAATTTAGTGTTGCAGAATGTAATGGATACAGAATATATTGTATACAGTATGTAATAGATACAGATTGTATTGGATACATAATGTAATGGTGCAGAATGTAATGACATAGAGTACACTCGTACAGAATGTACTGGTGGGGAATGTACTGGTGCAGAAAGTAATGCAAACAGAATGTAATGGATACAGAATGTAATTTTGCACAATTGAATGTATACATATTGTAATGGATACTAAATGTAATGTCGCAGATTATAATGGTGGAGAATGTAATGGATACAAACTGTAATGTCATAGAATATAATGGTGCAGAATGTAATTGTGCAGAATGTAATGGAAACAGAATGTATTGGTGCAGAATGTAATTGTGCAGAATGTAATGGATACAGCATGTAATTGATACAGAGTGTAATGGTGCAGAATGTAATGGATACAGCATGTAATTGATACAGAGTGTAATGGTGCAGAATGTAATGGATACAGAATGTAATTGTGCAGAATGTAATGGATACAGCATGTAATTGATACAGAGTGTAATTGTGCAGAATGTAATGGATACAGAATGTATTGGTGCAGAATGTAATTGTGCAGAATGTAATGGATACAGCATGTAATTGATACAGAGTGTAATGGTGCAGAATGTAATGGATAAAGAAAGTAATTTTGCAGAATGTAGTGGATACGGAGTGTAATAATGCAGAATGTACTGGTGCATAATGTAATGGATTAAGAATGTAAGGGTGCAGACTGTAATGGTGCAGAATGTAATGGATACAGAATGTCATGGTTCAGAATGTACTGGTGCAGAATGTAATGGATACAGAATGTAATGGTGCAGAATATACTGGTTCAGAATTTAATTGATACACATTGTAATGAATACAGAATGTAATGGATACAAAATGTAATGTCGCAGAATATAATGGTGCAGAATGTAATGGATAAAGAATTTAATTATGCAGAATGTAATTGATACAGAGTGTAATGGTGCAGAATGTAATGGATAAAGAATTGGATTATGCAGAATGTAATGGATACAGAATGTAATGGTGCAGAATGTAATGGATAAAGAAAGTAATTTTGCAGAATGTAATGGATAAAGAATTGAATTATGCAGAATGTAATGGATACAGAATGTAATGGTGCAGAATGTAATGGATAAAGAAAGTATTTTGCAGAATGTAGTGGATACGGAGTGTAATAATGCAGAATGTACTGGTGCATAATGTAATGGATTAAGAATATAAGGGTGCAGACTGTAATGGTGAGAATGTAATGGATACAGAATGTCATGGTTCAGAATGTACTGGTGCAGAATGTACTGGTGCAGACTGTAATGGATACAGCATGTAATAGATACAGAGTGAAATGGTGCAGACTGTAATGGTGCAGAATGTACTGGATACAGAATGTCATGGTTCAGAATGTACTGGTGCAGAATGTACTGGTGCAGAATGTAATGGATACAGAATGTAATAGATACAGAGTGAAATGGTGCAGAATGTAATGTTGCAGAATGTAATGGATACAGAATGTAATGGTGCAGAATATACTGCTTCAGAATTTTATGTTGCAGAATGTAATGGGTACAGCATGTAATGGTGCCAAAAGTAATGGGTAGAGCATGTAATAGTGCCAAAAGTAATGGGTACAGAATGTAATGATAAATAATGTTATGGATACTGAATCTAATGGATACAGAATCTAATGGTGCAGAATGTAATGGATACAGTATGTAATGGTTCAGAATGTAATGTAAACAGATCGTATGTAATGTTTTAGAATGTAATGATGAAGAATGTAATGTTTACAGATTGTAATGGATACAGAATGTACTGGTGCAGAATGTACTGGTGCAGAAAGTAATGCATACAGAATGTAATTGGTACAGCATATAATGGTGCATAATTTAATGTGCAGAATGTAATGGATACAAACTTGTAATGTATACAGATAGATGGTTGAGAATGTAATGGATACAGAATATAATTGATGCAAAATGTAATAGTGCAGAGTTTAATATTGCAGAATGTAATGGTGCAGATTGTAATGGATACAAACTGCAATGTCGCAGAATATAATGGTGCAGTAGGTAATGGTGCAGAATGTATTGGTGCAGAATGTAATGGATTTTTACTGTAATTAATTCATAATGTAATGGCGCAGAATGTAATGGATACACACTGTAATGGATTCAGAATGTAATGGTGCCAAATGTACTGGATACAGAATATAATGACCCATAATGTTATGGATACTGAATTTAATGGATACAGAATGTAATGCTGCAGAATGTAATGGATACAGTCTGGAATGGTTCAGAAAGTAATGTATACAGATCGTAATGGTTTAGAAAGTAATGATGGAGAATGTAACACTTACAGATTGTAATGGATACAGAATGTAATGGATACAGAGTGTAATTGACAAAAAATGTAATAGTGCAGAATTTAATGTTGCAGAATGTCACGATCGTCGTATGGAGTAGACCAAAGCGCAGCGTGGTGTGAATGCATATTTTAATGATTAAACGGAAAACACGAAGTACACTGAACAAACTATACAAAATAATAAGACGAACGTGACTGCTAACGTGCAACATGACATAGACAATAACCCATGAAATACCCAAAGAAGATGGCTGCCTAATGTGGTTCCCAAACAGAGAAAACGATAAACAGCTGCCTCTAATTGAGAACCAGTCTAGGCAACCATAGACATACATAAACACCTAGATGGTAAACAACCCCAGAAACCTATAAAACCCCTAGACAGTAGAAAAACACATACATCACCCATGTCACACCCTGACCTAACCAAAATATATAAAGACAACAAAGAATACTCAGGTCAGGGCGTAACAGTACCCCCCCACAAAGGTGTGGACTCCGGCAGCAAAAACCTAATCTAAAGGGGAGGGTCCGGGTGGGCCTCTTTCACGGCAGCGGCTCGGGTGCGGGACGTGGACCCCACTCTACCTCAGTCTTGGCCCACTTAGGTGGCACCTCAGGAGCGGGGACCCTGGCAGCGGGCCTCGGACTGAAGATCATCGTAGAGAGCGCCACTGGACGGAAAGGCGCCTCTGGACTGAGGAGCGACTCTGGCAGCTCCGGACAGGAAGGAGACTCTGGCTCCGGACAGGAGGGCGACTCCGGCATCACCGGCGTGACAGGCGGCCCTGGCAGCTCCTGGCTGGCTGACGACTCTGGCAGCTCCTGGACGGCTGACGGCTCTGACGGCTCCTGGCCGGCTGACGGCTCTGGGGGCTCCTGGCCGGCTGGCGGCTCTGGCGGATCCTGGCCGGCTGACGGCTCTGGCGGCTCCTGGCCGGCTGACGGCTCTGGCGGCTCCTGGCAGGCTGACGACTCTGGCGGCTCCTGGCCGGCTGACGGCTCTGGCAGGTCCTGGCCGACTGACGGCTCTGGCAGCTCAGGACAGACTGGCGGCTCTGGCGGCTCAGGACAGACTGGCGGCTCTGGCGGCTCAGGACAGACTGGCGGCTCTGGCGGCTCAGGACAGACTGGCGGCTCTGGCGGCTCAGGACAGAGGGGAGACTCTGCTGGCTCAGGACAGACGGGAGACTCTGGCGGCTCAGGACAGACGGGAGACTCTGGCGGCTCAGGACAGACGGGAGACTCTGGCGGCTCAGGACAGACGGGAGCACCTGTAGGGATGAGACGGAGAGACAGCCTGGTGCGGGGGGCTGCCACCGGAGGGCTGGTGCGTGGAGGTGGCACCGGATAGACCGGACCGTGAAGGCGCACTGGAGATCTTGAGCACCGAGCCAGCCCAACCTTACCTGGTTGAATGCTCCCCGTAGCCAGGCCAGTGCGGCGAGATGGAATAGCCCACACTGGGCTGTGCTGGCGAACCGGGGACACCATGCGTAAGTCTGGTGCAATGTATGCCGGCCCGATGAGACGCACTGGAGACCAGATGCGTAGAGCCGGCTTCATGGCACCTGGCTCGATGCCCACTCTAGCCCGGCCTGGGCTATGCACACGTATCGGGGGCGCTCCACCGCATAACACGGTGCCTGCCCGGTTCCTCTTTCTCTCCGGTAAGCACAGGAAGTTGGCGCAGGTCTCCTACCTGGCTTCGCCACACTCCCTGTGTGACCCCCCCCAATACATTTTTGGGGCTGCCTCTCGGGCGTCCAGCCACGCCGCCGTGCTGCCTCCTCATACCAGCGCCTCTCTGCTTTCGCTGCCTCCAGCTCTGCTTTGGGGCGGCGATATTCCCCTGGCTGTGCCCAGCACATACATCACCCATGTCACACCCTGACCTAACCAAAATATATAAAGAAAACAAAGAATACTCAGGTCAGGGCGTGACACAGAATGTAATGGTGCATAATGTAATGGATACAGAATATATTGGATACAGAATGTAATGGATACAGAATGTATTCGATTCTTATTGTAGTGGATTCATAAAGTAATGGTACCATATGTAATAGATACAGAATGTAATGGTGCAGAATGTAATGGATACAGTATGTAATGGTACAGAATGTAATGGATACATATCGTAATGGTTTAGAATGTAATGATGCAGAATGTAATGCTTACAGATTATAATGGATACAGAATGTAATAGACATAGAATGTAATTGACACAAAATGTAATATTGCAGAGTTTAATGTTGCAGAATGTAATGGATACAGAATATATTGGAATCAGAATGTAATGGATACAGAATGTATTGGATACATAATGTAATGGTGCGGAATGTAATGGTACAGAGTACACTCATACAGAATGTACTGGGGCAGAATGTACTGGTGCAGAAAGTAATGCATACAGAATTTAATGGATACAGAATGTAATGGTGCACAATTTAATGGATACAGATTGCAATGGATACAGAATGTAATGGATGCAAAATGTAATGTCGCCGAATATAATGGTGCAGAATGTAATGTTGCAGAATGTAATGGATACAGAATGTCATGGTGCAGAATATACTGGTTTAGAATTTTCTGTTGCAGAATGTAATCGATTCAGAATTTTCAGTCGCACCTTGTAATGGATTCCGAATGTAATGGTGCCGAATGTAATTGACACAGAAGGTAATGATGCAGATTGTAATGGATACAGAATGTAATGTATGCAGAATGTAATGGTGCCAAATTGGATGGTGCAGGATGTAATGTTGCAGAATGTAATGGATACAGAATGTAACGTTGCAGAATGTAATGGATACAGAATGTACAAAGAATCTTTTTGAAATCCTAACAAAAGTACAATTTTTTATCGTTATGTGTTTGACATACTCTAGTTATTAGAATCATTTTCCAGCCCTAGCTGCAAGTCAGTGAGCACCTCACTAAGCACAACGGATTATAAAACTGTTGATGAGGAGAATGAGGGTGCTCAGTGCTGATCTCCTGCACGGCCAAGTAATAGTGTGCCTGCCCAGGGAACATGGCTGCTACAATGCTAATCAAGGCTAATCATCCAGCTATGCATAATAATTGTGAGTGCCAGAGAATGGATGGAATCCCTTCCAATTAGTGTTTTGGGAAGGATGGACCCTGATGTAGCAGAACAGGACAGGACAGGGTTGCGTCCCAAATGGCACCCTATTACCTATATATAACTCCTCACCATAGACAGGCAGAGGCCATCAGCTCTCTGTCACATCGAGGTGTCATGTTTGGCACGCTTTGGTGCCATCATGGCAGAATATTCACGTTGACAAAAACAATAATGAGGGCTTTGTCTCTTTGGCCTGGTTTCTGAACTGAGTCATGTAGATTGGGGTTTAATGAGTTGTGGTCCTGTGACGTGCTATTGTAGACGTGCTGAGAGGAGAGCTGAGAGCTGTCAATGTGTTTGTTTTCCTCTGGTTATGGTAAGAAACCTCCAGTGACAAAAACAAATAATGTTCTTCAGTAGAAACATTATTTGAAAAAGCTTGAGTGTCAAGTTTTTCCCTGACTTTATCTAGATATTATCTCTAAAACCAGCTCCCTCACTCCTTCTCTCCCTCACTCCTTCTCTCCCTCACTCCTTCTCTCCCTCACTCACACGCAAACACATACTCTCTCACACACAAACACATACTCTCTCACACACATACACACACAAACACATACTCTCTCACACACTTACACACACGAACACACGAGTGCACTTGTCTAGCATGTGCAATCCCTCACACAGTCAGTGATCCTCTGGTTTGGCCCTGGCCCGAGACTCCTGGTTCCCCTGGCAGTAGATACAGGCTATTTAAATGCTCCATTGGAGAGAGAGTAAAGTTTATGCAA
Organism: Oncorhynchus mykiss; assembly: GCF_013265735.2. Classification (NCBI taxonomy): domain Eukaryota; kingdom Metazoa; phylum Chordata; class Actinopteri; order Salmoniformes; family Salmonidae; genus Oncorhynchus; species Oncorhynchus mykiss. Next base: position 19,089,384 of record NC_050571.1, on the reverse strand, counting down.
GGTCACTGGGGATGTGATAATTATAATCACAGGTTTTTGGCTCTGCAATGACAGTCATTTGTTATTTTCACTTGAGTAATTCCTGCGGCCCGAGGATGTTGACAAGCGTGCACTGATTTAGTGGCCTCCAGCCCCCTCCTCCCTAAGCCCTCCCCATGGAGACGCCAGCCAGCTAGCCAGTCAGCCAAGCGGCCAGTCAGCCAGTCAGTCAACCAACAAGCCAGCCAGTCAGGCAGCCAGCCAGGCAGTCTGCGTCCCCCCTGCTAGAGGCTGACACTCCCTCAGAGACCAGAGGCACACCAGCGCCCGGCCCCATCAGTCTGGGAATAGGGGCTAGACATAAACAGAGGCAGGAGCAGAAACAGAAAGGGAAAGTAGTGGGGTCAAAGAGGGATTTGGGTGAGGGACTCCTTTAAACCCAATGTAGTCGGTTCGATTTCTGCAATAGGTTTCCGATCTTTGTCTGTTCAGTTTTCTCCATTGGAGAAGGTTGAGTAACACTAGTAACACCATAGTTTTTTTGTTGGCCGCACAGTCTAGAAACAGGATGCCAGACCTTTTAAAGTGGAGATAGGCTTGTGACTTTATCAGTGAGAGCATACGGAGAGAATGTACTTCTCCTTAAGGTCTTAAGTCTTCTCCTACCGCTACTTCCACTATTGAGGTCTTAAGTCTTCTCCTACCGCTACTACAGCTATTGAGGTCTTAAGTCTTCTCCTACCGCTACTACAGCTATTGAGGTCTTAAGTCTTCTCCTACCGCTACTACAGCTATAGAGGTCTTAAGTCTTCTCCTACCGCTACTTCCACTATTGAGGTCTTAAGTCTTCTCCTACCGCTACTACAGCTATTGAGGTCTTAAGTCTTCTCCTACCGCTACTACAGCTATTGAGGTCTTAAGTCTTCTCCTACCGCTACTTCCACTATTGAGGTCTTAAGTCTTCTCCTACCGCTACTACAGCTATAGAGGTCTTAAGTCTTCTCCTACCGCTACTTCCACTATTGAGGTCTTAAGTCTTCTCCTACCGCTACTTCCACTATTGAGGTCTTAAGTCTTCTCCTACCGCTACTACAGCTATTGAGGTCTTAAGTCTTCTCCTACCGCTACTACAGCTATTGAGGTCTTAAGTCTTCTCCTACCGCTACTACAGCTATTGAGGTCTTAAGTCTTCTCCTACCGCTACTACAACTATAGAGGTCTTAAGTCTTCTCCTACCGCTACTACAGCTATAGAGGTCTTAAGTCTTCTCCTACCGCTACTACAGCTATAGAGGTCTTAAGTCTTCTCCTACCGCTACTACAGCTATAGAGGTCTTAGTCTTCTACTACCGCTACTACAGCTATAGAGGTCTTAGTCTTCTCCTACCGCTACTACAGCTATAGAGGTCTTAGTCTTCTCCTACCGCTACTACAGCTATAGAGGTCTTAAGTCTTCTCCTACCGCTACTACAGCTATAGAGGTCTTAAGTCTTCTCCTACCGCTACTACAGCTATAGAGGTCTTAAGTATTCTCCTACCGCTACTACAGCTATAGAGGTCTTACGTCTTCTCCTACCGCTACTACAGCTATAGAGGTCTTAAGTCTTCTCCTACCGCTACTACAGCTATAGAGGTCTTAAGTCTTCTCCTACCGCTACTACAGCTATAGAGGTCTTAGTCTTCTCCTACCGCTACTACAGCTATAGAGGTCTTAGTCTTCTCCTACCGCTACTACAGCTATAGAGGTCTTAGTCTTCTCCTACCGCTACTACAGCTATAGAGGTCTTAGTCTTCTCCTACCGCTACTTCCACTATTGAGGTCTTAAGTCTTCTCCTACCGCTACTATAGCTATTGAGGTCTTAAGTCTTCTCCTACCGCTACTTCCACTATTGAGGTCTTAAGTCTTCTCCTACCGCTACTACAGCTATAGAGGTCTTAGTCTTCTCCTACCGCTACTACAGCTATAGAGGTCTTAGTCTTCTCCTACCGCTACTACAGCTATAGAGGTCTTAGTCTTCTCCTACCGCTACTAGCTATAGAGGTCTTAGTCTTCTCCTACCGCTACTACAGCTATAGAGGTCTTAGTCTTCTCCTACCGCTACTTCCACTATTGAGGTCTTAAGTCTTCTCCTACCGCTACTACAGCTATTGAGGTCTTAAGTCTTCTCCTACCGCTACTACAGCTATTGAGGTCTTAAGTCTTCTCCTACCGCTACTACAGCTATTGAGGTCTTAAGTCTTCTCCTACCGCTACTTCCACTATTGAGGTCTTAAGTCTTCTCCTACCGCTACTACAGCTATAGAGGTCTTAAGTCTTCTCCTACCGCTACTTCCACTATTGAGGTCTTAAGTCTTCTCCTACCGCTACTTCCACTATTGAGGTCTTAAGTCTTCTCCTACCGCTACTACAGCTATAGAGGTCTTAAGTCTTCTCCTACCGCTACTACAGCTATAGAGGTCTTAGTCTTCTCCTACCTTTACTACAGCTATAGAGGTCTTAAGTCTTCTCCTACCGCTACTACAGCTATAGAGGTCTTAAGTCTTCTCCTACCGCTACTACAGCTATTGAGGTCTTAAGTCTTACAGTGCAAATACCAGCTCTAATGATGGTGCAAGGGAATATTGAATCACTTGTTCAGAAAGAGCCCAGTCAGCGATGACAGGAGAAATGTGTTTATCTGTCAAATCTTTCAATCAACTAATTGCCTTTCGTATATCCACCTTGAGCCAAGACCCAGCTTGCTGCAGGCATACAAGGCAGCCACGTCTCCAAGGTGACAGTTTGCAACTTATTCTCCCTCTAATTGCGGTGCAACTGTAGCTTCTTTCACAGTCAACATGTGAAGGACAACCAATCCTTCGCCGAAGCTTCATTAGGTATTCCACTCCAAAGGCCCTAATCCCAATTGGATTTGTGAGAAATCTGAAGGCAATGCAATTGTGCAATTTGCACTCAAAGTGGTCTGAATTGATCTAAAATAAACCCTCAACTTTAAATGTGCAAAAAAGACTAGCAGATAATTACATCATTTAGGAAATGGATTGCTTTGGCATCAATGCAAAAGCTTTCGGAAACAGAAGATAAATGGCGACAGGGTCTGATTTAGAGGGGAACCATTGACGTTGACGATGACCAAAGAAAGATTATATATTTCAAGCTGCACAAAAAGGTGATGACAAAATCTAAGTGCTTCTGAGGGCAGACAATGGAAGACAGAATTAGGGCCAACAAAAGATGTCATTAAGCCAAACAAGGCTTACTACAAAATCAATATGTCATAATTAAACCAGGAGCTTTGCCTTTAGTGCAGAGAAAGAGAAAAAGGTAGAAATGGACTTATTTGGACTAAAGGATGGCCAGGTTTATTAAGATTTGAAGATAAATGCTTTGGCCACACAAAAGACACTACTCAATATATATTTCTTCCTTTCCTTTGTGGAAGGTTTTCTTTCATGGTCAGAATCTGAGAGTAGTAGCTTGGAGGTATCAGAGGGACTAAACAGCACTACAGGGGGCAGACAGTGGAAACACTGGCCTGTTGGAGAACCCTTACAGGATACGGAGACAAGTGAAAGTTCTGTTGTACAAGTTCAACCAGTTTGTTTTGCTCTTTTGCATTCAAGCAAAATCAACAGACTAGGGCTCTAGGCCTATATAAACCATGTTACACCAAGCAGCACATTTCCAAAATAACTATTCAATGATTCAAAAAGGAATCAGGAACATAGATTTTTATCTTAAAGCTGAGATCCACAATATGTAAACCAGTAGCACTGGCTGCTCCAGGCACATTTGTTATTGTTTTTGTTTTGAAGAAATTAGTATCCAGCATCGTGGTAAAAAACAATGTTGTTCATACTCTGTTGTTGTATTGCATGTGCAATGACGTCAGATGGGAAAAAACAGTGTCCATTGTTTCAAGTAATGTCTTCGTTGTTGTACTATCGCTAACGGACTTGGCAGTTTCACCGCTATGGATTCCAGCCCTAAAATTCTTTATTTATTTAGATCTCTTTGGCAGTTTTGAAAGCTTTGAAAATAATTATTCAATTGACATCTATACTCTCTTAGAAGGGTAGCCATTGATCATTTCAGAGTTTTATTTTGCCTTTTAGAAGTGCCTTTTATTCTAGGTTATTAACTGTGATCATGTTATCAACTGTGTTCATGTTATTAACTGTGATCATGTTATTAACTGTGATCATTATTAACTGTGATTGTGTTATTAACTGTGATCATTATTAACTGTGATCGTGTTATTAACTGGATCATGTTATTAACTTTGATCATGTTATTAACTGGGATCATGTTATTAACTGGGATCATGCTATTAGCTGGGATCATGCTATTAACGGGATCGTGTTATTAACGGGGATTGTGTTATTAACTGGGGATCATGTTATTAACTGGGGATCATATTATTAACTGGGATCATGTTTTTAACCGGGATTATGTTATTAACCAGGATCATGTTATTAACTGTGATCATGTTATTAACTGGGATCCTGTTATTAACTGGGAGCCTGTTATTAACTGGGAGCCTGTTATTAACTGGGATCATGTTATTAACTGGGATCATGTTATTAACTGGGATCCTGTTATTAACTGGGAGCCTGTTATTAACTGGGATCATGTTATTAACTGGGATCATGTTATTAACTGGGATCCTGTTATTAACTGGGATCATGTTATTAACTGGGATCATGTTATTAACTGGGAGCCTGCTATTAACTGGGATCATGTTATTAACTGGGATCATGTTATTAACTGGGAACATGGGGCAGTAGAGTACAGTAGATGTGGAAGGTACAGACTGGGATCAGTCCATTTTAGGATTCCTCTTTGTACAGAGAGGTCATCATTTGAGTGAATTAATTTAAACACCGTTCCACTTGAGGCGAGGGGTAGAGATTTAATGCATTTTAGTTGAATGGGAGAGCAGAATACCTACACACAGAGAACCTGACAAATGAACTTTTGTTCTACCTCATCTACATTTTATGAATACGGCGCTACATACGGCGCTACTACAATCTGAAAGTCATTGTTATCCTCTCTAAAATCATCCTCTTTTTGGCTGTTTTATTCATTTGAGGCAGTGGGTGGGAATCTTTTATTCCCCCCCCAAATAACTCTCACTGTAATTTATCAAATGAACATTCTGGACCGATATAGGCTCTCCGTAAGATTCAGAAGTGATTGTTAACATGTTCATCTACTCTAAGTAATTTATTTCGCAATGGCAAGGTTTTCAGCCAGGCCATAGTAAGGTCAAACACAAAACCCCTCAGGCCACCAGCCTGGGTTGTCAGTACACAATGTTTGTGACACACCATATAGGTTTTATCATTCCATTCATTAGCTGTTATCAATTAATAGACCTGTAAATGTGTTCATTTTTGTTGACTTAATTTGGTAAATTTGCTTCTGAAGCACTTCCCCTCAGGCATGTGGGGTGGGGGGTGGGGTGGGGGGGGGACATAATACAGGAAAAGGGAGAATAGGGAGAGCGCCACCTGCTTAGGAAAAATGAGAGTAGAATTGGTCCGGGCGTTAAGACAATGAATCATTATGCGTTAAGTGCTATTAGCACTAATCCTGTTAG